>NW_028227620.1:47570-105853 GCF_978045245.1 Mus caroli
TTTTTTGAATATTTCAGGTTTTCTCAACATATTCCAGGTCCTACACTGTCATTTTCTAATTTGCGACTTTTTCAGAGTTTTCTCACCATATTCCATGTATTACAGTGTGATTTTTCTCATTTTTTTGACTTTTTCAGGGTTTCTCACCATATTCCCAAGTCCTAAAGGGTGATTTTCTTATTTTTTGACTTTTTCAGAGTTTCTCACCATATTCGAAGTCCTACAGTGTGATTTACTCATTTTTGGACTTTTTCAGGTTTTCTCATCATATTCCAAGTCCTAGAGTGTGATTTTCTCCTTTTTGAATTTTTCATGTTTTCTCACCATATTCCAGGTCCTACAGTGTGATTTTTCTCTTTTTTTGACTTTTCAGGGTTTCTCACCATATTCCAGCTCCCTACAGTGTGATTTTCTCATTTTTAGATTTTTTCAGGTTTTCTCATCATATTCCAAGTCCTACAGTGTGATTTTCTCATTTTTTGACTTTTTCAGAATTTCTCACCCTATTGCAGGTCCTAAAGTATGATTTTCTCATTTGTCGACTTTTTCAGGTTTTCTCACCATATTGCAGGTACTACAAGTTTGATTTTCTTATTTTTCGACTGTTTCAGGGTTTCTCACCATATTCCAAGTCCTACTGTGTGATTTTCTCATTTTTAGACTTTTTCAGTGTTTTCTCACAATATTCCAGGTACTACAGTGTGATTTTCTCATTTTTTTGACTTTTTCAGGTTTTCTCATCATATTCCAAATCCTACAGTGTGATTTTCTCTTTTTCCGACTTTTAAAGGGTTTCTTACCATATTCCATGTCCTACTCTGTAATTTTCTCATTTTTCGACTTTTTCAGGGTTTCTCACCATATTGGAGGTCCTACATGTGTGATTTTCTTATTCTTCGACTTTTTCAGTTTTTCTCACCACATTCCAACTCCTACAGTATATTTTTCTCATTTTTGGACTTTTTCATGTTTTCTCATCATATTCCAAATCCTACAGTGTGATTTTTTCATTTTTCGACTTTTTCAGGGTTTCTCACCATATTGCAGGTACTTCAAGTTTGATTTTCTTATATTTCGACTGTTTCACGGTTTCTCACCATATTTAGGTCCTACCTGTGTGATTTTCTCATTTTTTGAATTTTTCAGTGTTTCTCACCATATTCCAGGTCCTACAGTGTGGTTTTCTCATTTTTCAACTTTTCAGGTTTCTCACCATATTGGGAGGTCCTACAATTGTGATATTCTAATTTTTTAACCTTTTCAGGGTTTCTCTCCGTATTCCAGCTCCTACAGTGTATTTTTCTCATTTTTTTTACTTTTTCACGGTTTCTCATCATATTCGAAGTCCTACAGTGTGATTTTCTCATTTTTCGACTTTTTTAGGGTTCCTCACCATATTTCAGGTACTACAAGTTTTATCTTATTTTTAGACTTTTTCAGTGTTTCTCACCATATTCCAGGTACTACAGTGTGATTTTCTCATTTTTTGACTTTTTCAGGGTTTCTCATTGTATTCCAAGGTCCTAGAGTGTGATTTTCGCATTTTTCGAATTTTTCAGGGATTCTCAGCATATTCCAGTTCCTACAATTTGATTTTCTAATTTTTTGACTTTTTCAGGGTTTCTCATCATATTTCAGGTACTACAAGGTTTATCTTATTTTTAGACTTTTTCAGTGTTTCTCACCATATTCTAGGTACTACAGTGTGATTTTCTCATTTTTCGACTTTTTCAGGGTTTCTCACCATATTCCAAGTCCTACAGTGTGATTTTCTCATTTTTAGACTTTTTCTGGGTTTCTCACCATATTCCAGGTCCTACAGTGTGATTTTCTCATTTTAAGACTTTTTCAGTGTTTCTCACCATATTCCCAGGTACTACTGCGTGATTTTCTCATTTTTTCGACTTTTTCAGGGTTTCTCACCATATTCCAGGCTACTGCGTGATTTTCTCATGTTTTCGACTTATTCAGAGTTTCTCACCATATTCCAGGTCCTACTGTGTGATTTTCTCATTTTAATACTTTTTTACCATATTCCAGGTACTACAGTGTGATTTTCTCATTTTTTTACTTTTTCAGGATTTCTCATCACATTCCAAGTCCTAGAGTGTGATTTTTGCTTTTTTCGAATTTTTCAGGGTTTCTCAACATATTCCAGGTCCTACAGTTTGTTATTCTCACTTTTCGTCTTTTTCAGGGTTTCTCACTAGCTTCCAAGTCCTACTGCCTGATTTTCTCATTTTCCGACTTCTTTCAGGGTTTCTCACCATATTCTGGGTCCTACTGCATGAATTTCTCATGTTTTGACTTTTTCAGGGTTTCTCACCATATTCCAAGTCCTAGAGTGTGATATTCTCATTTTTTGACTTTTTCAAAGTTTCTCACCATATTCCAGGTCCTACAGTGCGATTTTCTCTTTTTTTTAAATTTTCGGGGTTTCTTACTTATTCGAGGTTCTACATTGTCATTTTCTCATTTTTTGAATATTTCAGGTTTTCTCAACATATTCCAGGTCCTACACTGTCATTTTCTAATTTGCGACTTTTTCAGAGTTTCTCACCATATTCCATGTATTACAGTGTGATTTTTCTCATTTTTTGACTTTTTCAGGGTTTCTCACCATATTCCAAGTCCTAAAGGGTGATTTTCTTATTTTTTGACTTTTTCAGAGTTTCTCACCATATTCGAAGTCCTACAGTGTGATTTACTCATTTTTGGACTTTTTCAGGTTTTCTCATCATATTCCAAGTCCTAGAGTGTGATTTTCTCCTTTTTGAATTTTTCATGTTTTCTCACCATATTCCAGGTCCTACAGTGTGATTTTTCTCTTTTTTTGACTTTTCAGGGTTTCTCACCATATTCCAGCTCCTACAGTGTGATTTTCTCATTTTTAGATTTTTTCAGGTTTTCTCATCATATTCCAAGTCCTACAGTGTGATTTTCTCATTTTTTGACTTTTTCAGAATTTCTCACCCTATTGCAGGTCCTAAAGTATGATTTTCTCATTTGTCGACTTTTTCAGGTTTTCTCACCATATTGCAGGTACTACAAGTTTGATTTTCTTATTTTTCGACTGTTTCAGGGTTTCTCACCATATTCCAAGTCCTACTGTGTGATTTTCTCATTTTTAGACTTTTTCAGTGTTTTCTCACAATATTCCAGGTACTACAGTGTGATTTTCTCATTTTTTTGACTTTTTCAGGTTTTCTCATCATATTCCAAATCCTACAGTGTGATTTTCTCTTTTTCCGACTTTTAAAGGGTTTCTTACCATATTCCATGTCCTACTCTGTAATTTTCTCATTTTTCGACTTTTTCAGGGTTTCTCACCATATTGGAGGTCCTACATGTGTGATTTTCTTATTCTTCGACTTTTTCAGTTTTTCTCACCACATTCCAACTCCTACAGTATATTTTTCTCATTTTTGACTTTTTCATGGTTTCTCATCATATTCCAAATCCTACAGTGTGATTTTTTCATTTTTCGACTTTTTCAGGGTTTCTCACCATATTGCAGGTACTTCAAGTTTGATTTTCTTATATTTCGACTGTTTCACGGTTTCTCACCATATTTAGGTCCTACTGTGTGATTTTCTCATTTTTTGAATTTTTCAGTGTTTCTCACCATATTCCAGGTCCTACAGTGTGGTTTTCTCATTTTTCAACTTTTTCAGGGTTTCTCACCATATTGGAGGTCCTACAATTGTGATATTCTAATTTTTTAACCTTTTCAGGGTTTCTCTCCGTATTCCAGCTCCTACAGTGTATTTTTCTCATTTTTTTACTTTTTCACGGTTTCTCATCATATTCGAAGTCCTACAGTGTGATTTTCTCATTTTTCGACTTTTTTAGGGTTCCTCACCATATTTCAGGTACTACAAGTTTTATCTTATTTTTAGACTTTTTCAGTGTTTCTCACCATATTCCAGGTACTACAGTGTGATTTTCTCATTTTTTGACTTTTTCAGGGTTTCTCATTGTATTCCAAGTCCTAGAGTGTGATTTTCGCATTTTTCGAATTTTTCAGGGATTCTCAGCATATTCCAGTTCCTACAATTTGATTTTCTAATTTTTTGACTTTTTCAGGGTTTCTCATCATATTTCAGGTACTACAAGGTTTATCTTATTTTTAGACTTTTTCAGTGTTTCTCACCATATTCTAGGTACTACAGTGTGATTTTCTCATTTTTCGACTTTTTCAGGGTTTCTCACCATATTCCAAGTCCTACAGTGTGATTTTCTCATTTTTAGACTTTTTCTGGGTTTCTCACCATATTCCAGGTCCTACAGTGTGATTTTCTCATTTTAAGACTTTTTCAGTGTTTCTCACCATATTCCAGGTACTACTGCGTGATTTTCTCATTTTTCGACTTTTTCAGGGTTTCTCACCATATTCCAGGCTACTGCGTGATTTTCTCATGTTTTCGACTTATTCAGAGTTTCTCACCATATTCCAGGTCCTACTGTGTGATTTTCTCATTTTAATACTTTTTTACCATATTCCAGGTACTACAGTGTGATTTTCTCATTTTTTTACTTTTTCAGGATTTCTCATCACATTCCAAGTCCTAGAGTGTGATTTTTGCTTTTTTCGAATTTTTCAGGGTTTCTCAACATATTCCAGGTCCTACAGTTTGTTATTCTCACTTTTCGTCTTTTTCAGGGTTTCTCACTAGCTTCCAAGTCCTACTGCCTGATTTTCTCATTTTCCGACTTCTTTCAGGGTTTCTCACCATATTCTGGGTCCTACTGCATGAATTTCTCATGTTTTGACTTTTTCAGGGTTTCTCACCATATTCCAAGTCCTAGAGTGTGATATTCTCATTTTTTGACTTTTTCAAAGTTTCTCACCATATTCCAGGTCCTACAGTGCGATTTTCTCTTTTTTTTAAATTTTCGGGGTTTCTTACTTATTCGAGGTTCTACATTGTCATTTTCTCATTTTTTGAATATTTCAGGTTTTCTCAACATATACCAGGTCCTACACTGTCATTTTCTAATTTGCGACTTTTTCAGAGTTTCTCACCATATTCCATGTATTACAGTGTGATTTTTCTCATTTTTTGACTTTTTCAGGGTTTCTCACCATATTCCAAGTCCTAAAGGGTGATTTTCTTATTTTTTGACTTTTTCAGAGTTTCTCACCATATTCGAAGTCCTACAGTGTGATTTACTCATTTTTGGACTTTTTCAGGTTTTCTCATCATATTCCAAGTCCTAGAGTGTGATTTTCTCCTTTTTGAATTTTTCATGTTTTCTCACCATATTCCAGGTCCTACAGTGTGATTTTTCTCTTTTTTTGACTTTTCAGGGTTTCTCACCATATTCCAGCTCCTACAGTGTGATTTTCTCATTTTTAGATTTTTTCAGGTTTTCTCATCATATTCCAAGTCCTACAGTGTGATTTTCTCATTTTTTGACTTTTTCAGAATTTCTCACCCTATTGCAGGTCCTAAAGTATGATTTTCTCATTTGTCGACTTTTTCAGGTTTTCTCACCATATTGCAGGTACTACAAGTTTGATTTTCTTATTTTTCGACTGTTTCAGGGTTTCTCACCATATTCCAAGTCCTACTGTGTGATTTTCTCATTTTTAGACTTTTTCAGTGTTTTCTCACAATATTCCAGGTACTACAGTGTGATTTTCTCATTTTTTTGACTTTTTCAGGTTTTCTCATCATATTCCAAATCCTACAGTGTGATTTTCTCTTTTTCCGACTTTTAAAGGGTTTCTTACCATATTCCATGTCCTACTCTGTAATTTTCTCATTTTTCGACTTTTTCAGGGTTTCTCACCATATTGGAGGTCCTACATGTGTGATTTTCTTATTCTTCGACTTTTTCAGTTTTTCTCACCACATTCCAACTCCTACAGTATATTTTTCTCATTTTTGACTTTTTCATGGTTTCTCATCATATTCCAAATCCTACAGTGTGATTTTTTCATTTTTCGACTTTTTCAGGGTTTCTCACCATATTGCAGGTACTTCAAGTTTGATTTTCTTATATTTCGACTGTTTCACGGTTTCTCACCATATTTAGGTCCTACTGTGTGATTTTCTCATTTTTTGAATTTTTCAGTGTTTCTCACCATATTCCAGGTCCTACAGTGTGGTTTTCTCATTTTTCAACTTTTTCAGGGTTTCTCACCATATTGGAGGTCCTACAATTGTGATATTCTAATTTTTTAACCTTTTCAGGGTTTCTCTCCATATTCCAGCTCCTACAGTGTATTTTTCTCATTTTTTTACTTTTTCACGGTTTCTCATCATATTCGAAGTCCTACAGTGTGATTTTCTCATTTTTCGACTTTTTTAGGGTTCCTCACCATATTTCAGGTACTACAAGTTTTATCTTATTTTTAGACTTTTTCAGTGTTTCTCACCATATTCCAGGTACTACAGTGTGATTTTCTCATTTTTTGACTTTTTCAGGGTTTCTCATTGTATTCCAAGTCCTAGAGTGTGATTTTCGCATTTTTCGAATTTTTCAGGGATTCTCAGCATATTCCAGTTCCTACAATTTGATTTTCTAATTTTTTGACTTTTTCAGGGTTTCTCATCATATTTCAGGTACTACAAGGTTTATCTTATTTTTAGACTTTTTCAGTGTTTCTCACCATATTCTAGGTACTACAGTGTGATTTTCTCATTTTTCGACTTTTTCAGGGTTTCTCACCATATTCCAAGTCCTACAGTGTGATTTTCTCATTTTTAGACTTTTTCTGGGTTTCTCATCATATTCCAAGTCCTAGAGTGTGATATTCTCATTTTTCGACTTTTTCAGTGTTTCTCACCATATTGCATGTACTACAAGTTTTATTTTCTTATTTTTGAACTGTTTCAGGGTTTCTCACCATATTCCAGGTCCTACTGTGTGATTTTCTCATTTTAATAATTTTTTAGTGTTTCTCACCATATACCAGGTACTACAGTTTGATTTTCTAATTTTTCGACCTTTTCAGTGTTTCTCACCATATCCCAAGTCCTACAGTGTGATTTTCTCATTTTAAGACTTTTTCAGGGTCTCTCACCATATTGCAAGTCCTACAAGTGTGTATTTCTTTTTTTTTTTTTGACTTTTTCATGACTTCTCACCATATTCCAGCTCCTACAGTGTCATTTTCTCATTTTTCGACATTTTCAGGGTTTCTTACCATATTCCAGGTCCTACAGTGTGATTTTCTCATTTTAAGACTTTTTCTGTGTTTCTCATCATATTCTGGATCCTAGTGCATGATTTTCTCATTTTTCGACTTTTTGAGGGTTTCTCACAATATTCCAAGTCCTACAGTGTGATTTTCTCATTTTTTGAATTTTTCAGGGTTTCTCATCATATTCCAAATCCTAGAGTGTGATATTCTCATTTTTCGACTTTTTCAGTGTTTGTCACCATATTGCATGTACTACAAGTTTGATTTTCTTATATTTCGACTGTTTCAGGGTTTCTCACCTCATTCCAGGTCCTACTGGGTGATTTTCTCATTTTAATACTTTTTTAGTGTTTCTCACCATATTCCAGGTACTACAGTGTGATTTTTTCATTTTTTGACTTTTTCACGGTTTCTCATCATATTCCAAGTCCTAGAGTGTGATTTTTGCCTTTTTCGTATTTTTCAGGGTTTCTCAACATATTCCAGGTCCTACAGTTTGATTTTCTCATTTTTCGACTTTTTCAGGGTTTCTCACCAGCTTCCAGGTCCTACTGCGTGATTTTCTCATTTTTCGACATTTTTCAGGATTTCTCACCATATTCTGGGTCCTACTACATGATTTTCTCATTTTTCGATGTTTCAGGGTTTCTCACCATATTCCAGTCCTAGAGTGTGATTTTCTCATTTTTTAACTTTTTCAGGGTTTCTTACGGTATTCCAGGTTCTACATTGTCATTTTCTCATTTTTCGAATATTTCAGGTTTTCTCAACATATTCCAGGCCCTACACTGTCATTTTATAATTTGCGACTTTTTCAGAGTTTCTACCCATATTCCATGTACTACAGTGTGATTTTTCTCATTTTTTGACCTTTTCAGGGTTTCTCACCATATTCCAGGTCCTAAGGTGTGATTTTCTCATTTTAAGACTTTTTCAGTATTTTTCACCATATTCCAAGTACTACAGTGTGATTTTCTATTTTAAGACTTTTTCAGTGTTTCTCACCAAATCCCAGGTCCTACTATGTTTTTTTCTCATTTTTCGACTTTTTCATGTTTTCTCACCATATTCCAAGTCCTACAGTGTGATTTTCTCATTTTTCGACTTTTTCAGGGTTTCTCACCATATTCCAAGTCCTACAGTGTGATTTTCTCATTTTTTGACTTTTTCAGGGTTTCTCAACATATTCCAAGTCCTAGAGTGTGATTTTTGCTTTTTTCGAATTTTTCAGGGTTTCTCACCATATTCCAGATCCTACAGATTGATTTTCTCATTTTTCGACTTTTTCAGGGTTTCTCACCAGCTTCCAGGTCCTACTGCGTGATTTTCTTATTTTTTGACTTTTTTTTCAGGGTTTCTCACCATATTCTGGGTCCTACTGCATGATTTTCTCATTTATCGACTTTTTCAGGGTTTCTCACCATATTCCAAATCCTACAGTGTGATTTTTCATTTTTTGACTTTTTCAGGGTTACTCATCTTATTCCAAGCCACACCCATCTTTAAATTTTTAGAAGAAAATGTGAGGCTGTGTTTATATACATCATATGCAGATCGTAAGAGGGATTTAGATTCTCCAGAATCTGACACCCTCTTCTGGAGTGTCTAAAGATAGCTACAGTTTACTTATATCTAATAAATAAATAAATAAATAAATAAATAAATAAATAAATAAATATATAAATAAACATTTTTTTAAAAAGGATAAGAAAGAAAGAAAGACCAGGCAGGCCTGCCATCCTTATCTCTGTCTGTCTGTCTGTCTGTCTGTCTGATACCCTGGAACTGGAGAAGGGCCACCATATAGTTGCTGGTAGTTGATCCCAGATTCTCTAGAAGAGGAGACAATGCTGTTAATTGTTTTGTTTTGTTTTTCACTGTTTTTTTTTATTACATATTTTCCTCAATTACATTTCCAATGCTATCTCAAAAGTCCCCCATACCTCCCCCCACTTCCCTACCCTCCCATTCTTCTCAGTGGCCCCACACATCTTTAAATTTTTAGAAGTATACGTGAGTCTGTGTTTATGTACATAATATGCAGGCCAAAAGAGGGATTTAGATTCTCCAGAATCTGACACCGTCTTCTGGAGTGTCTGAAGACAGCTAGAGTGTACTTATATCTAATAAATACATAAATAAAAAATAAGCAAACATTTTTTCAAAAGGATAAGAAAGAAAGAAAGACCAGGCAAGCCTGCCATCCTTATCTCTGTCTGTCTGTCTGACAGTCTGTCTGATCCCCTGGAACTGGAGGTGGGCCACTATATAGTTGCTGATAGTTGATACCAGGTTCTCTGGAAGTGGAGACAGTGATGGTAATTGTTGAGCCCTTTCAGTGGTCCCACCAATCTTTAAATTTTTAGAAGTATATGTGAGGCGGTGTTTATGTACATCATATGCAGACAATAAGAGGGATTTAGATTCTCCAGAATCTGAAACCCTCTTCTGGAGTGTCTGAAGGCAGCTACAGTGTACTTATATCTAATAAATACATAAATAAATAAATAAATAAATAAATAAATAAATAAATAAATAAACATTTTTTTTAAAGGATAAGAAATAAAGAAAGACCAGGCAGGCCTGGCATCCTTATCTCTGTCTGTCTGTCTGTCTGTCTTTCTGATCCACTGGAACTGGAGATGGGCCACAATATAGTTGCTGGTAGTTGATCCCAGGTTCTCTGGAAGAGGAGACAATGCTGTTAATTTTTGAGCCCTTTCAGTGGCCCCACACATCTTTAAATTTTTGGAAGTAAATGTGAGTCTGTGTTTATGTACATCATATGCACACCATAAGAGGGATTTAGATTATCCAGAATCTGACACCCTCTCCTGGAGTGTCTGAAGACCGCTAAAGTGTACTTATATTTAATAAATACATAAATAAATAAATAAACATTTTTAAAAAGGATGAGAAAGAAAAAAAACCAGGCAGGCCTGCCACCCTTGTCTGTCTGTCTGTCTGTCTTTCTGTCTGATACCTTAGAACTGGAGATGAGCCACCATATAGTTGCTGGTAGTTGATCCCAGGTTGTCTGGAAGAGGAGATAATGCTGTTAATTGTTGAGCCCTTTCAGTGACCCCATACATCTTTAAATTTTTGAAGTATATGTGAGGCTGTGTTTATGTTCATCATATACAGACCATAAGAGGGATTTAGATTCTCCAGAATCTGACACCATCTTCTGGAGTGTCTGAAGACAGACACAGTGTACTTATATCTAATAAATAAATAAATAAATAAATAAATAAATAAATAAATAAATATATAAATAAACATTTTTTAAAAAGGATAAGAAAGAAAGAAAGACCAGGGAGGCCTGCCTTCCTTATCTCTGTCTCTCTGTCTGTTTTTCTGTCTATCTGTCTGATACCCTGGAACTGGAGATGGGCCACCATATAGGTGCTGGAAGTTGAACCCAGGTTCTCTGGAAGAGGAGACAATGCGGTTAATTGTTGAGCCCTTTCAGTGGCTCCACCCATCTGTAAATTTTTAGAAGTATATGTGAGGCTGTGTTTATGTACATCATATGCAGACCATAAGAGGGATTTAGATTCTCCAGAATCTGACACCCTCTTCTGGAGTGTCTGAAGATAGCTACAGTGTACTTTTATCTAATAAATACATAAATAAGTAAATAAACATTTCTTAAAAAGGATAAGAAAGAAAGACCAGGCAGGCCTGCCATCGTTATCTCTATATGTCTGTCTGTCTGTCTCTCTGTCTGATCCTCTGGAACTGGAGATGGGCCACCATATAGTTGCTGGTAGTTGATCCCAGGTTCTCTGGAAGAGGAGACAATGCTGTTAATGGTTGAGCCCATACAGTGGCCCCACACATCTTTAATTTTTGGAAGTAAATGTGAGTCTATGTTTATGTACATCATATTCAGACCATAAGAGGGATTTAGATTCTCCAGAATCTGACACCTTCTTCCTGATGTCTGAAGACAGCTACAGTGTACTTATATCTAATAAATACATAAATAAATAAATAAACATTTCTTAAAAAGGATAAGAAAGAAAGAAAGACGAAGCAGGCCTGCCATCCTTATCTCTATCTGTCTGTATGTCTGTCTCTCTGTCTGATCCCCTGGAACAGGAGATGGGCCACCATATAGTTGCTGGTAGTTGATCTCAGGTTCTCTGGAAGTGGAGACAATGGTGTTAATTTTTGAGCCGTTCAGTGGCAACACCCATCTTTAATTTTTAGAAGTAAATGTGAGGCTGTGTTTATGTACATCATATGCAGACAATAAGAGGGATTTAGATTCTCCAGAATCTGACACTCTCTTCTGGAGTGTCTGAAGACAGCTACAGTGTACTTATATCTAATAAATAAATAAATAAATAAATAAATAAGCATTATTAAAAAGGATAAGAAAAAAAGAAAGACCAGGAAGGCCTGCCATCCTTATCTCTGTCTGTCTGTCTGTCTGTCTGTCTGTCTGTCTGTCTGTCTGATACCCTGGAACTGGAGATGGGCCACCATATTTTTGCTGGTACTTGATCCCAGCTTCTCTGGAAGAGGAGACAATGCTGTTAATTGTGGAGCCCTTACAATGGCCCCACCCATCTTTAAATTTTTAGAAGTATATGTGAGGCTGTGTTTATTTACATCATATGCAGACCATAAGAGGGATTTAGATTCTCCAGAATCTGACACACTCTTCTGGAGTGTCTGAAGACAGCTACAATGTACTTATATCTAATAAATACATAAATAAAGAAATAAACATGTTTTAAAAAGGATAAGTAAGAAAGAAAGACCAGGCAGGCCTGCCATCCTTATCTCTGTCTGTCTGTCTGTCTGTCTGATCCCCTGGAACTGCAGATGGGCTACCTTATAGTTGCTGGTAGTTGATCCCAGGTTCTGTGGAAGAGGAGACAATGCTGTTAATTGTTGAGCCCTTTTAGTGGCCCCACCCATCTTTAAATTTTTAGAAGTATATGTGAGGCTGTGTTTTTGTACATCATATGCAGACCATAAGAGGGATTTAGATTCTCCAGAATCTGACACACTCTTCTGGAGTGTCTGAAGACAGCTACAGTGTACTTATATCTAATAAATACATACATACATAAATAAATAAATAAATAAACATTTTTTAAAAGGGATAAGGAAGAAAGAAAAACCAGGCAGGCCTTCCATCCTTGTCTGTCTTTCTCTCTGTCTGTCTGTCTTGCCTAGCCCCTTGCGTATCCTAGCCTAGCCCCTTGCCTTGCCTAGCCTAGCCCAGCCCTGCCTTGCCTAGCCCTGCCTATCCCTGTCTTTAACCAGGCTGGCCTCGAAGTCAGAAACTGACTGCTTCTGCCTCCAGAGTGCTCTCATTAAGAGCTCAAGCCACCACTGACTGTTGGGTTTTCTAAGTCTTACATAGGTATGGTCTGTTTCTCAGCTGTGAAACCCTAATTAACACATGTAGTCTGTCCTAGGTCAGCCATAGCTACAGACTGAGGCCTTTTCTAAAACAAACCAAAAGAAAACAAAAAATAGAAATAATAAAATAAATAAATTAAGCAACCACATGATAACTTTTCTTTCTTTCAATGATACTCAGAGCTTGAAGCAGTTCACCCATGAGACCTCAGCTCCGGACATTGAGGCTGTTTCCCTAACAAGTATTATGGCTGAACCTGAGGGGTTCTACTGCTGATTTGTGTCCCCCTCTTTAAAAAAATAGTTGTTTTCAAAGGCTGCAGGTTCTTAGCCCTGTTCCTTGTTACAGTTGAGTCACAGCCCTGAAAGTTCAGTGGTAGTTAAAGGCACTGAGAAGGGCTTCCTCTAGACATCAAAGACCAAGTCTTTGTTATTAAAAAGTTAATCTGGATTGCCCCACCCCCTGGCATCCTTAGAATTCCTAGAAAGGAAGGCAGGGACCTGGGCAGAAGGGTGCAAGTCTACTGCTGTTTGTAAGTGGTAACAGAAAGCTTTCTCTTTTTGGTACCCTACCCCAAGTTACACTGTCACTTCTTTTTCCTAGTTGTTGTTTTGTCGGTTTATTCTCAACATAGACCCTTTTCCTTCCTAACCTTGGCTGTCCTGAACCTTACTGTCCTTGAACTCAGTGATTTGCCTGTCTTGCTGGGATGAAACTGTGAGCTACCATCCAGAAGGAAGCACCCTGCTGAGGTTAGATTGGGGTCTCTTCCATTTTCCTCTATGAACATGCATATGGCAGGCCTGTTCTTTCTTTTTTACTTTTCCTTTTCTTTTTAAAGATTTATATATTTATTATATTTAAGTATGCTGTAGCTATCTTCAGACAGTCCAGAAGAGGGTGTCAGATTCTGAAGAATATAAATCATTCCTATTGTCTGCATATGATGTATATAAACACAGCCTCACATATACTCAAAAAAAAAAAAAGAAAGATGTGGCTACAGAGAGGGCTCAACAATTAAGAGCATTGTCTCCTCTTCCAGAGAACCTGGGCTCAATTACCAGTATTATATATGGTGGCCCATCTCCAGTTCCAGGGGATCTAATACTCTGTTCTGGAGTCTGTGGGCACAGCATACACATGCAAAACATTCTTACACAATCATTGAGAGAGGAGAGAGAGGGGTTGAGAGAGAGGGGAGGTAATCATACCTCCTGACGAGTTTGAAGACCTGAGCTTCATCACTCACACAAATAAATAAATGCAAAATATTTTTAAAAAATAAACTCTGCCATTGCCCTTTAAAAATTCCTAGAAAACAAGTTTTATAAGCAACAGTTATATTTACTATATCTAAAGTACAGTCATGAGCATATTCTCTAAATAGAAAAAGGCCTGTTAGTCTTAGAAATGGAAAAGACAAACCAAGGAAGGTTTGCAATTACATAATGAGGCAGCTCAGCCCAGCTCTTAGGTTGGAAATAAGACTGGAGAATAGGATACACCTGAAGACAGCCAGCCATTGCTTTTTGTTTTGGAGGCTGAAAGGATACACCTGAAGACAGCCAATGCTGTGTGATGGTGATCTGGTATTTTTTTTTTTAATTTTTAAAAACTTTAACACTTTTTATAAAACCTTTTTCTTTCTTTCTTTCTTTCTTTCTTTCTTTCTTTCTTTCTTTCTTCCTTTCTTTCTTTCTGTCTTTCTTTCTTTCCCTAGCCTACCCTAGCCTACCCTAGCCTACCCTAGCCTACCCTAGCCTACCCTAGCCTACCCTAGCCTACCCTAGCCTACCCTAACCTTCCCTAGCCTACCCTAGCATACCCTAGCCTACCCTAGCCTTGCCTAGCCTACCCTAGCCTTCCCTAGCCTTCCCTAGCCTTCCCTAGCCTTCCCTAGCCCTGCCTAACCCTGTCTTTCACCAGGGTGGCCTCAAACTCAGAAACTGACTGCCTATGCCTACAGAGTGCTCTCATTAAGAGCTTGAGCCACCACTGAAGGTATGCAGACCATAAGAGGGATTTAGATTTTCCTGAATTTGACACCCTCTTCTTGAGTGTCTGAAGACAGCTACTGTGTACTTATATCTAATAAATACATAAATAAATAATTAAATAAACATTTTTTAAAAGGATAAGAAAGAAAGAAAAGGCAGGCCTGCCCTCCTTAGCTCTCTCTGTCTGTCTGTCTGTCTGATCCCTGAGAAATGAAGATGGGACACCATATAGTTGCTGGTAGTTGATCCCAGGTTCTCTGGAAGAGGAGACAATGCTGTTAATTGTTGAGCTTTTTCAGTGGCCCCACCCTTCTTTAAATTTTTGAAGTATATGTGAGGCTCTCTTTAGGTACACCATGTGCAGACCATAAGAGGGATTTAGATTCTCCAGAATCTGACACCCTCTTCTGGAGTGTCTGAAAACAGCTACAGTGTACTTATATCGAATAAATAAATAAATAAATAAATAAATAAATAAATAAATAAACGTTTTTTAAAAAGGATAAGAAAGAAAGAAGACCTGGCAGGCCTGCCATCCTTATCTCTGTCTGTTTGTCTGTCTGTCTGTCTGTCTGATCCTCTGATACTGGATATGGGCCACCATATAGTTGCTGGTAGTTGATCCCAGGTTCTATGGAAGAGGAGACAATGCTGTTAATTGTTGAGACCTTTCAGTGGTCCCACCCATCTTTAAATTTTTAGAAGTATAT
The DNA here is from genome assembly GCF_978045245.1 of Mus caroli. NCBI lineage: Eukaryota > Metazoa > Chordata > Mammalia > Rodentia > Muridae > Mus > Mus caroli. The sequence goes on from NW_028227620.1 coordinate 62,817, forward strand.
GTGAGGCTGTGTTTATGTACATCATATGCAGACCATAAGAGGGATTTAGATTCTGCAGAATCTGACACCTTCTTCTGGAGTGTCTGAAGACAGCTACAGTGTACTTATATCTAATAAATACATAAATAAATATATAAGTAAACATTTTTTCAAAAGGATAAGAAAGAAAGAAAGACCAGGCAGGCCTGCCATCCTTATATCTGTCTGTCTGTCTGTCTGTCTGATCCTCTGGAACTGGAGATGGGCCACCATATAGTTGCTGGTAGTTGATCCCAGGTTCTCTGGAAGAGGAGATAATGCTGTTAATTGTTGAGCCCTTTCAGTGGCCCCACCTTTCATTAAAATTTTTGAAGTATATCTGAGGCTGTGTTTATGTACATCATATGCAGACCAGAAGATGGTTTTAGATTTTTCAGAATCTGACACCGTCTACTGGAGTTTCTGAAGACAGCTACAGTGTACTTATATCTAATAAATACATAAATAAATAAATTAATAAATAAATAAACATTTTTTATAAAGGATAAAAATGAAAGAAAAATCAGGCAGGCCTGCCATCCTTATCTCTGTCTGTCTGTCTGTCTGTCTGTCTGAACCTCTGGAACTGCATATGGGCCACCATATATTTGCTGTTAGTTTTTCCCAGGTTCTCTGGAAGAGGAGACAATGCTGTTAATTGTTGAGCCCTTTCAGTGGCCCCACCCATCTTTAAATGTTTAGAAGTATTTGTGAGGCTGTGATTATGTACATCATATGCAGACCATAAGAGGGATTTAGATTCTCCAGAATCTGACACCCTTTTCTGGACTGTCTGAAGACAGCTACAGTGTACTTATATCAAATAAATAAATAAATAAATAAATAAATAAATAAATAAATAAATAAATAAACATTTTTTAAAGAGGATAAGTAAGAAAGAAAGACCTGGCAAGCCTGCCATCCTTATCTCTGTCTGTCTGTCTGTCTGTCTGATCCCCTGGAACTGCAGATGGTCCACCATATAGTTGCTGGTAGTTGATCCCAGGTTCTCTGGAAGAGTAGACAATGATGTTAATGGTTGAGCCCTTTCAGTGGTCCCACCCATCTTTAAATTTTTATAATTATATGTGAGGCTGTGTTTATGTACATCATATGCAGACCATAAGAGGGATTTAGATTCTCCAGAATCTGACACCCTCTTCTGGAGTGTCTGAAGACAGCTACAGTGTACTTATATCTAATAAATACATAAATACATAAAAAAATAAATAAATAAACATTTTTAAAACAGGATAAGAAAGAAAGAAAGACCAGGCAGGCCTGCCATCCTTATCTCTGTCTGTCTGTCTGTCTGTCTGTCTGACAGTCTGTCTGATCCCCTGGAACTGGAGGTGGGCCACTATATAGTTGCTGATAGTTGATCCCAGGTTCTCTGGAAGTGGAGACAGTCATGGTAATTTTTGAGCCCTCTCAGTGGCCCCACACATCTTTAAATTTTTAAAAGTATACGTGAGTCTGTGTTTATGTACATCATATGCAGGCCATAAGAGGGAATTAGATTCTCCAGACTCTGACACCCTCTTCTGGAGTGTCTGAAGACAGCTAGAGTGTACTTATATCTAATAAATACATAAATAAATAAATAAGTAAACATTTTTTCAAAAGGATAAGAAAGAAAGAAAGACCAGGCAGGCCTGCCATCCATATCTCTGTCTGTCTGTCTGTCTGTCTGTCTGTCTGTCTGTCTGATCCCCTGGAACTGTAAATGGGCCACCATATAGTTGCTGGTAGTTGAGCCGAGGTTCTCTGGAAGAGGAGACAATGCTGTTCATTGTTGAGCCCTTTCAATGGCCCCACCCATCTTTAAATATTTAGAACTGTATGTTAGGCTGTGTTTATGTACTTCATATGCAGACCATAAGAGGGATTTAGATTCTCCAGAATCTGTAACCCTTTTCTGGACTGTCTGAAGACAGCTACAGTGTACTTATATCTAATAAATAAATAAATAAATAAATAAATAAATAAATAAATAAATAAATAAATAAACATTTTTTAAACAGGATAAGTAAGAAAGAAAGACATGGCAGGCCTGCCATCCTTATCTCTGTCTGTCTGTCTGTCTGTCTGTCTGATCCCCTGGAACTGCAGATGGGCCACCATATAGTTGCTGATAGTTGATCCCAGGTTCTCTGGCAGAGGAGACAATGATGTTAATTGTTGAGCCCTTTCAGTGGTCCCACCCATCTTTAAATTTTTAGAATTATATGTGAGGCTGTGTTTATGTACATCATATGCAGACCATAAGAAGGATTTAGATTCTCCAGTATCTGACACCCTCTTCTGGAGTGTCTGCAGACAGCTACAGTGTACTTATATCTAATAAATAAATAAATAAATAAATAAATAAATAAATAAATAAATAAATAAATAAATAAATATTTTTTCAAAGAATAAGAAAAAAAGAAAGACCAGGCAAACCTGCCATCCATATCTCTGTTTGTCTGTCTGTCTGTCTGTCTGTCTGATCCCAGGGAACTGGAGATGAGCCACCATATAGTTGATGGTCGTTGATCCCAGGTTCTCTGGAAGAGGACATAATGCTGTTAATTGTTGAGCCCTTTCAGTGGCCCCAACCTTCATTAAATTTTTAGAAGTATATCTGAGGCTATGTTTATGTACATCATATGCAGACCAGAAGATGGTTTTAATTTCTTCAGAATCTGACACCCTCTACTGGAGTGTCTGAAGACAGCTACAGTGTACTTATATCTAATAAATACATAAATAAATTAATTAATAAATAAATAAACATTTTTTAAAAAGGATAAGAAAGAAAGAAAAATCAGGCAGGCCTGCCATCCTTATCTCTCTCTGTCTGTCTGTCTGTCTGTCTGATCCTCTGGAACTGGATATGGGCCACCATATATTTGCTGGTAGTTTTTCCCAGGTTCTCTGGAAGAGGAGACAATGCTGTGAATTGTTGAGCCCTTTCAGTGGCCCCAACCATCTTTAAATTTTTAGAGGTAAATGTGAGGCTGTATTTATGTACATCATATGCAGACCCTAAGAGTGATTTAAATTCTTCAGAATCTGACACCCTCTTCTGGAGTGTCTGAAGACAGCTATAGTGTACTTATATCTAATAAATACATAAATAAATAAATAAATAAATAAATAAACATTTTTTAATCAGGATAAGTAAGAAAGAAAGACCAGGCAGGCCTGCCTTCCTTATCTCTGTCTGTCTGTCTGTCTGATCCCCTGGAACTGCAGATGGGCCACCATATAGTTGCTGGTAGTTGATCCCAGGTTCTCTGGAAGAGGAGACAATGCTGTTAATTGTTGAGCCCATTCAGTGGCCCCACCCATCTTTAAATTTTTAGAAGTATACTTGAGTCTGTGTTTATGTACATCATATGCAGAACATAAGAGGTATTAGTTTCTCCAGAATCTGACACCCTCTTCTGGAATGTCTGAAGAAAGCTACAGTGTACTTATATCTAATAAATAAATAAATAAATTAATTAATTAATTAATTAATAAGTAAACATTTTTTCAATTGGATAAGAAAGAAAGAAAGACCAGGCAGGCCTGCCATCCTCATCTCTGTCTGTCTGTCTGTCTATCTATATGATCCTTTGGAACTGAAGATAGGCCACCATATAGTAGTTGGTAGTTGATCCCAGGTTCTCTGGAAGAGGAGTCAGTGCTGTTAATTGTGAGCACTTTCAGTGGCCCCACCCATCTTTAAATTTTTAGGAGTATATGTGAGGCTGTGTTTATGTACATCATATGCAGACCATAAGAGGGATTTAGAATCTCCAGAATCTGACACCCTCTCTGGAGTGTCTGAAGACAGCTACAGTGTACTTATATCTAATAAATACATAAATAAATAAATAAATAAATAAATAAATAAATAAATAAATAAATATATAAACATTTTTTAAAAAGATAAGAAAGAAAGAAAGACCTAGCAGGCCTGCCATCCTTATCTCTGTCTGTCTGTCTGTCTGTCTGTCTGTCTTTTCCTCTGGTACTGGAAATGGGCCAGCATATATTGCTGGTAGTTGATCCCAGGTTCTCTGAAAGAGGAGACAATGCTGTTAATTGTTTACCGCTTTCAGTGGCGCCACTCATCTTTAAATTTTTAGAAGTAATTTTGAGGCTGTGTTTGTGTACATTATATTCAGACCATAAGAGTGATTTAGATTCTCCAGAAGCTGACACCCTCTTCTGGAGTGTCTGAAGACAATACAGTGTACTTATATATAATAAATACATGAATAAATAAATAAGTAAACATTTTTTAAAAAGGATAAGAAAGAAAGAAAGAAAGACCAGGCAGGCCTGCAATCCTTATCTCTGTCTGTGTGTCTCTCTGTCTGTCTGTCTGATCCCCTGGAACTGGAGATGGGCCACCATATAGTTGCTGGTAGTTGATCCCAGGTTCTCTGGAAGAGGAGACAACGCTCTTAATTGTTGAGCCCTTTCAGTGGCCCCACCCATCTTTAAATTTTTAGAAGTATACTTGAGTCTGTGTTTATGTATATCATATGCAGACCATAAGAGGTATTTAGATTCTCCAGAATCTGACACCCTCTTCTGGAGTGTCTGAAGACAGGTACAGTGTACTTATATCTAATAAATAAATAAATAAATAAATAAATAAATAAATAAATAAATAAATAAGTAAACATTTTTTCAAAAGGATAAAAAAGAAAGAAAGACCAGGCAGGCCTGACATCCTTATATCTGACTGTCTGTCTGTCTCTCTGATCCCCTGGAACTGGAGATGGGCCACCATATAGTTGCTGGTAGTGAATCAGAGGTTCTCTGGAAGAGGAGACAATGCTGTTAATTGTTGAGCCCTTTCAATGGCCCCACCCATCTTTAAATTTTTAGAAGTGTATGTGAGGCTATGTTTATGTACATCATATGCAGACCATAAGAGGGATTTAGATGCTCCATAAACTGACACACTCTTCTGGAGTGTCTGAAGATAGCTACAGTGTACTTATATCTAATAAATACATGAATAAATAAATAAATAAACATTTTTTAAAAAGGATAAGAAAGAAAGAAAGACCAGGCAAGCCTGCCGTCCTTATCTCTTTCTGTCTGTCTTTCTCTCTATATGATCCTTTGGAACTGGAGATAGGCCACCATATAGTTGCTGGTAGTTGATCCCAGGTTCTCCGGAAGAGGAGACAATGCTGTTAATTGTTGAGCCCTTTCAGTGGCCCCACCCATCTTTAAATTTTTAGAAGTATATGTGAGGCTGTGTTTATGTACATCATATGCAGACCATAAGAGGGATTTAGATACTCCAGAATCTGACACCCTATTCTGAAGTGTGTGAAGACAGCTACATTGTACTTATATCTAATAAATACATACATACATAAATAAATATATAAATAAATAAATAAATAAATACATACATAAACATTTTTTAAAAGGATAAGAAAGAAAGTAAGACCAGGCAGGCCTGCCATCCTTATCTCTGTCTGTCTGTCTGTCTGTCTGACAGTCTGTCTGATCCCCTGGACGTGGAGGTGGGCCACTATATACTTGCTGATAGTTGATCCCAGGTTCTCTGGAAGTGGAGACAGTGATGGTAATTGTTGAGCCCTTTCAGTGGTCCCACCCATCTTTAAATTTTTAGAAGTATATGTGAGGCTGTGTTTATGTACATCATATGCAGACCATAAGAGGGATTTAGATTCTCCAGAATCTGACACCCTCTCTTGGAGTGTCTGAAGACGGCTACAGTGTACTTATATCTAATAAATAAATAAATAAATAAATAAATAAATAAATAAATAAATAAACAAACATTTTTTTTAAAGGATAAGAAATAAAGAAAGACCAGGCAGGCCTGCCATCCTTATCTCTGTCTCTCTGTCTGTCTGTCTGTCTGATCCACTGGACTGGAGATGGGCCACCATATAGGTGCTGGTAGTTTATCCCAGGTTCTCTGTAAGAGGAGACAATGTTCTTAATTGTTGAGCTTTTAGAGTGGCCCCAACCTTCTTTAAATTTTTAGAAGTATATGTGAGGCTGTGTTTATGTACATCATATGCAGACCATAAGAGGGATTCAGATTCTCCAGATTCTAACACCCTCTACTGGAGAGTCTGAAGACAGCTACAGTGTACCTATATCTAATAAATAAATAAATAAATAAATATATAAATAAATAAATATATAAATAAATAAACATTTTTTAAAAAGGATAAGAAAGAAAGAAAGACCAGGCAGGCCTGCCTTCCTTATCTCTGTTTGTCTGTCTGTCTGTCTGTCGTTCTGATCCCATGGAACTGGGGATGGGCCACCATATAGTTGTTGGTAGTTGATCCCAGGTTCTCTGGAAGAGGAGACAACGCTGTTAGTTGTTGAGCCCTTTCAGTGGCCCCACCCATCTTTAAATTTTTAGAAGTATACATGAGTCTGAGTTTATGTACATCATATGCAGACCATAAAAGGGATTTAGATTCTCCAGAATCTGACACACTTTTCTGGAGTGTCTGAAGACAGCTACAGTGTACTTATATCTAATAAATAAATAAATAAATAAATAAATAAATAAATAAATAAGTAAATATTTTTTCAAAAGGATAAGAAAGAAAGAAAGACCAGGCAGGCCTGCCATCCTTATCTCTGACTGTCTGTATGTCTGTCTGTCTGATCCCCTGGAACTGGAGATGGGCCACCATATAGTTGCTGGTAGTTGATCCGAGGTTCTCTGGAAGAGGATACAATGCTGTTCATTGTTGAGCCCTTTCAATGGCCCCACCCATCTTTAAATGTTTAGAACTGTATGTGAGGCTCTGTTTATGTACATCATATGCAGGCCATAAGAGGGATTTAGATTCTCCATAATCTGACACCCTCTTCTGGAGTGTCTGAAGACAGCTACAGTGTACTTATATATAATAAATACATAAATAAATAAATAAATAAATAAACATTTTTTAATTAAATGATAAGAAAAAAAGAAAGACCAGGCAGGCCTGCCATCCATATCTCTGTTTGTCTGTCTGTCTGTCTGTCTGATCCCTGGGAACTGGAGATGAGCCACCATATAGTTGCTGGTAGTTGATCCCAGGTTCTCTGGAAGAGGAGACAATGCTGTTAATTGTAGAGCCCTTTCAGTGGCCCCACCCTTCATTAAATTTTTAGAAGTATATCTGAGGCTGTGTTTATGTACATCATATGCAGACCAGAAGATGGTTTTAGATTCTTCAGAACCTGACACCCTCTACTGGAGATCTTAAGACAGCTACAGTGTACTTATATCTAAAAAATACATAAATAAATAAATTAATAAATAAATAAACATTTTTTAAAAAGGATAAGGAAGAAAGTAAAATCAGGCAGTCCTGCCATCCTTATCTCTGTCTGTCTGTCTGTCTGTCTGTCTGATCCTCTAGAACTGGATATGGGCCACCATATATTTGCTGGTAGTTTTTCCCAAGTTCTCTGGAAGAGGAGACAATGATGTTAATTGTTCAGTCCTTTCAGTGGCCACAGCCATCTTTAAATTTTTAGAAGTAAATGTGAGGCTGAATTTATGTACATCATATGCAGATCATAAGAGTGATTTAAATTCTCCAGAATCTGACACCCTCTTCTGGAGTGTCTGAAGACAGCTACAGTGTACTTATATCTAATAAATAAATAAATAAATAAATAAATAAATAAATAAATAAATAAACATTTTTTAAAAAGGATAAGAAAGAAACAAAGACCTGGCAGGCCTGCCATCCTTATCTCTGTCTGTCTGTCTGTCTGTCTGTCTGTCTGTCTGATCCTCTGGTACTGGATATGGGCCACCATATAGTTACTGGTATTTTATCCAAGGTTCTCTGGAAGAGGAGACAATGCTGTAAATTGTTGAGCCCTTTCAGTGGCCCCACCCTTCATTAAATTTTTAGAAGTATATCTGAGGCTGTGTTTATGTACATCATAATCAGACCATAAGAGTGATTTAGATTCTCCAGAAACTGACACCCTCTTCTGTAGTGTCTGAAGACAGCTACAGTGTACTTATATCTAATAAATACATAAATAAATAAATAAACAAATAAATAAATAAATAAATAAACATTTTTTTAAAAGGATAAGACAGAAAGAAAGACCAGGCAGGCCTGCCACCCTTATCTCTGTCTGTCTGTCTGTCTGTGTGAAACCCTGGAACTGGAAGTGGGCCACCATATAGTTGCTGGTAGTTTATCCAAGGTTCTCTGGAAGAGGAGACAGTGCTTTTAAATGTTGAGCCCTTTCTGTAGCCCCACCCATCTTTCAATTTTTAGAAGTATATGTGAGGCTGTGTTTATGTACATCATATGCAGACCATAAGAGGGATTTAGATTCTCCAGAATCTGACACCCTCTTCTGGAGTGTCTGAAGACATCTACAGTTTACTTATATCTAATAAATACATACATAAATAAATAAATAAATGAATAAATAAATAAATAAATAAACATTTTTTAAAAAGGATAAGAAAGTAAGAAAGACCAGGCAGGCCTGCCACCCTTATCTCTGTCTGTCTGTCTGTCTCTCTGTCTGTCTGATACCCTGGAACTGTAGATTGGCCACCATAGTGTTGCTGGTAGTTGATTCCAGGTTCTCTGGAAGAGGAGACAATGCTGTTAATTGTTGAGCCCTTTCATTGGCCCCACCCATCTTTAAATATTTAGAAGTATATGTGAGGCTGTGTTTATGTACATCATATGCAGACCATAAATGTGATTTAGATTCTCCAGAATCTGACACCCTCTTCTGGAGTGTCTGAAGACAACTACAGTGTACTTATATCAAATAAATAAATAAATAAATAAATAAATAAATAAATAAATACATACATAAACATTTTTTAAAAGGATAAGAAAGAAAGTAAGACCAGGCAGGCCTGCCATCCTTATCTCTGTCTGTCTGTCTGTCTGTCTGACAGTCTGTCTGATCCCCTGGACGTGGAGGTGGGCCACTATATACTTGCTGATAGTTGATCCCAGGTTCTCTGGAAGGGGAGACAGTGATGGTAATTGTTGAGCCCTTTCAGTGGTCCCACCCATCTTTAAATTTTTAGAAGTATATGTGAGGCTGTGTTTATGTACATCATATGCAGACCATAAGAGGGATTTAGATTCTCCAGAATCTGACACCCTCTCTTGGAGTGTCTGAAGACGGCTACAGTGTACTTATATCTAATAAATAAATAAATAAATAAATAAATAAATAAATAAATAAATAAATAAACAAACATTTTTTTTAAGGATAAGAAAGAAAGAAAGACCAGGCAGGCCTGCCATCCTTATCTCTGTCTCTCTGTCTGTCTGTCTGTCTGATCCACTGGACTGGAGATGGGCCACCATATAGGTGCTGGTAGTTTATCCCAGGTTCTCTGTAAGAGGAGACAATGTTCTTAATTGTTGAGCTTTTAGAGTGGCCCCAACCTTCTTTAAATTTTTAGAAGTATATGTGAGGCTGTGTTTATGTACATCATATGCAGACCATAAGAGGGATTCAGATTCTCCAGATTCTAACACCCTCTACTGGAGAGTCTGAAGACAGCTACAGTGTACCTATATCTAATAAATAAATAAATAAATAAATATATAAATAAATAAATATATAAATAAATAATCATTTTTTAAAAAGGATAAGAAAGAAAGAAAGAGCAGGCAGGCCTGCCTTCCTTATCTCTGTTTGTCTGTCTGCCTGTCTGTCGTTCTGATCCCATGGAACTGGGGATGGGCCACCATATAGTTGTTGGTAGTTGATCCCAGGTTCTCTGGAAGAGGAGACAACGCTGTTAATTGTTGAGCCCTTTCAGTGGCCCCACCCATCTTTAAATTTTTGAAGTATACATGAGTCTGTGTTTATGTACATCTTATGCAGACCATAAAAGGGATTTAGATTCTCCAGAATCTGACACACTTTTCTGGAGTGTCTGAAGACAGCTACAGTGTACTTATATCTAATAAATAAATAAATAAATAAATAAATAAATAAATAAATAAATAAGTAAACATTTTTTCAAAAGGATAAGAAAGAAAGAAAGACCAGGCAGGCCTGCCATCCTTATCTCTGACTGTCTGTATGTCTGTCTGTCTGATCCCCTGGAACTGGAGATGGTCCACCATATAGTTGCTGGTAGTTGATCCAAGGTTCTCTGGAAGAGGAGACAATGCTGTTCATTGTTGAGCCCTTTCAATGGCCCCACCTATCTTTAATGTTTAGAACTGTATATGAGGCTCTGTTTATGTACATCATATGCAGGCCATAAGAGGGATTTAGATTCTCCATAATCTGACACCCTCTTCTGGAGTGTCTGAAGACAGCTACAGTGTACTTATATATAATAAATACATAAATAAATAAATAAATAAATAAACATTTTTTAATTAAATGATAAGAAAAAAAGAAAGACCAGGTAGGACTGCCATCCATATCTCTGTTTGTCTGTCTGTCTGTCTGTCTGATCCCTGGGAACTGGAGATGAGCCACCATATAGTTGCTGGTAGTTGATCCCAGGTTCTCTGGAAGAGGAGACAATGCTGTTAATTGTTGATCCCTTTTAGTGGCCCCACCCTTCATTAAATTTTTAGAAGTATATCTGAGGCTGTGTTTATGTACATCATATGCAGACCAGAAGATGGTTTTAGATTCTTCAGAACCTGACACCCTCTACTGGAGATCTTAAGACAGCTACAGTGTACTTATATCTAAAAAATACATAAATAAATAAATTAATAAATAAATAAACATTTTTTCAAAAAGGATAAGGAAGAAAGTAAAATCAGGCAGTCCTGCCATCCTTATCTCTGTCTGTCTGTCTGTCTGTCTGTCTGTCTGATCCTCTGGAACTGGATATGGGCCACCATATATTTGCTGGTAGTTTTTCCCAAGTTCTCTGGAAGAGGAGACAATGATGTTAATTGTTCAGTCCTTTCAGTGGCCACAGCCATCTTTAAATTTTTAGAAGTAAATGTGAGGCTGAATTTATGTACATCATATGCAGATCATAAGAGTGATTTAAATTCTCCAGAATCTGACACCCTCTTCTGGAGTGTCTGAAGACAGCTACAGTGTACTTATATCTAATAAATAAATAAATAAATAAATAAATAAATAAATAAATAAATAAACATTTTTTAAAAAGGATAAGAAAGAAACAAAGAACTGGCAGGCCTGCCATCCTTATCTCTGTCTGTCTGTCTGTCTGTCTGATCCTCTGGTACTGGATATGGGCCACCATATAGTTGCTGGTAGTTTATCCAAGGTTCTCTGGAAGAGGAGACAATGCTGTAAATTGTTGAGCCCTTTCAGTGGCCCCACCCTTCATTAAATTTTTAGAAGTATATCTGAGGCTGTGTTTATGTACATCATAATCAGACCATAAGAGTGATTTAGATTCTCCAGAAACTGACACCCTCTTCTGTAGTGTCTGAAGACAGCTACAGTGTACTTATATCTAATAAATACATAAATAAATAAATAAACAAATAAATAAATAAATAAATAAACATTTTTTAAAAAGGATAAGACAGAAAGAAAGACCAGGCAGGCCTGGCAACCTTATCTCTGTCTGTCTGTATGTCTGTGTGAAACCCTGGAACTGGAAGTGGGCCACCATATAGTTGCTGGTAGTTTATCCAAGGTTCTCTGGAAGAGGAGACAGTGCTTTTAAATGTTGAGCCCTTTCTGTAGCCCCACCCATCTTTCAATTTTTAGAAGTATATGTGAGGCTGTGTTTATGTACATCATATGCAGACCATAAGAGGGATTTAGATTCTCCAGAATCTGACACCCTCTTCTGGAGTGTCTGAAGACAGCTACAGTTTACTTATATCTAATAAATACATACATAAATAAATAAATAAATGAATAAATAAATAAATAAATAAACATTTTTTAAAAAGGATAAGAAAGTAAGAAAGACCAGGCAGGCCTGCCACCCTTATCTCTGTCTGTCTGTCTGTCTGTCTGTCTGATACCCTGGAACTGTAGATTGGCCACCATAGTGTTGCTGGTAGTTGATTCCAGGTTCTCTGGAAGAGGAGACAATGCTGTTAATTGTTGAGCCCTTTCATTGGCCCCACCCATCTTTAAATATTTAGAAGTATATGTGAGGCTGTGTTTATGTACATCATATGCAGACCATAAATGTGATTTAGATTCTCCAGAATCTGACACCCTCTTCTGGAGTGTCTGAAGACAACTACAGTGTACTTATATCAAATAAATAAATAAATAAATAAATAAATAAATAAACATTTTATAAACAGGATAAGAAAGAAAGAAAAATCAGGCAGGCCTGCCATCCTTATCTCTGTCTGTCTGTCTGTCTGTCTTATCCCCTGGAACTTGAGATGGGCCACCATATAGTTGCTGGTAGTTTATCCAATGTTCTCTGGAAGAGGAGACAATGCTGTTAATTATTGAGCACTTTCTGTGGCCCCACCCATCTTTAAATTTTTAGAAGTATATGTGAGGCTGTGTTTATGTACATCATATGCAGACCATAAGAGGGATTTAGATTCTCCAGAATCTGACACCCTCTTCTGGAGTGTCTGAAGACAACTACAGTTTACTTATATCTAATAAATACATAAATAAATAAATAAATAAATAAATAAATAAATAAATAAATAAATAAACATTTTTTAAAAAGGATAAGAAAGTAAGAAAGACCAGGCATTCCTGCCACCCTTATCTCTGTCTGTCTGTCTGTCTGTCTGATACCCTGGAACTGGAGATGGGCCACAATAGTGTTGCTGGTAGTTTATCCCAGGTTCTCTGGAAGAGGAGACAATGCTGTTAATTGTTGAGCCCTTTCAGTGGCCCCACCGATCTTTAAATTTTTAGAAGAAAATGTGAGTCTGTGTTTATGTACATCATATGCAGACCCTAAGAGGGATTTAGATTCTCCAGAATCTGACACACTCTTCTGCAGTGTCTAAAGACAGCTACAGTGTACTTATATCTAATAAATACATATATAAAAAATAATTTTTTTTAAAAAGGATAAGAAAGAAAGAAAGACCAGGCAGGCCTGCCATCCTTATCTCTGTCTGTCTGTCTGTCTGTTTGATACCCTGGTACTGGAGATGGGCCACCCTATAGTTGCTGGTAGTTGATCCCAGGCTCTCTGGAAGAGGAGACATTGCTGTTAATTGTTGAGCCATTTCAGTGGCCCCACCCATCTTTGAATTTTTAGAAGTAAAGTGGTGCTGTGTTTATATACATCATATGCAGACCATAAGAGGGATTTAGATTCTCCAGAATCTGACACCCTCTTCTGGATTGTTTGAAGACAGCTACATTGTACTTATATCTAATAAATACATAAATAAATAAATAAACATTTTTTTAAAAGGATAAAAAAGAAAGAAAGACCAGGCAGGCCTGCCATCCTTATCCTTGTCTCTCTGTCTGTCTGTCTGATAACATGGAACTGGAGATGGGCCACCATATAGTTGCTGGTAGTTGATCCCAGGATCTCTGATGAGTAGACAATGCTGTTAATTGTTGAGACCTTTCAGTGGCCCCACACATCTTTAAATTTTTAGAAGTATATGTGAGGCTGTGTTTATGTACATCATGTGCAGACCATAAGAGGGATATAGATTCTCCAGAATCTGACACCCTCTTCTGGAGTGTCTGAAGATAGCTAAAGTGTACTTATATCTAATAAATACATAAATAAATAAATAAATAAATAAATAAATAAATAAATAAACATTTTTTAAAAAGAATAAGATAGAAAGAAAGACCAGGCTGGACTGTCATCCTTATCTATGTCTGTCTGTCTGTCTCTCTGTCTGTCTGTCTGTCTGATCTCCTGGAACTGGAGATGGGCCACCATATAGTTGCTGGTAGTTGATCCCAGGTACTCTGAAGAGGAGACAATTCTGTTAATTGTTCAGCCCTTTCAGTGGCCCCACTCATCTTTAAATTTCTAGAAGTAAATGTGATGGTGTGTTTATGTACATCATATTCAGACCGTAAGAGGGATTTAGATTCTCCAGAATCTGACATCGTCTTTTGGAGTGTCTATGACGGATACAGTGTACATATATCTAATAAATACATAAATAAATAAATAAATAAATAAATAAATAAATAAATAAATAAATAAACATTTTTTAAAAAGGATAAGAAAAAAAGAAAGACCAGCAGGCCTGCCATCCTTATCTCTGTCTGTCTGTCTGTCTGTCTGTCAGTCTGATCCCCTGGAATTGGAATGGGCCCCATATATTTGCTGGTAGTTGATCCGAGGTTCTCTGAAAGAGGAGACAATGCTGTTAATTGTTGAGTCCTTTCAGTGGCCCCACACATCTTTAAATTTTTAGAAGTATATGTGAGTCTGTGTTTATGTACATCATATGCAGACCATAAGAGGGATTTAGATTCTCCAGAATCTGACAACATCTTCTGAAGTGTCTGAAGACAGCTACAGTGTACTTATATCTAATAAATACATAAATAAAAATAAATAAATAAATAAATAAACAATTTTTCAACAGTATAATAAAGAAAGAAAGACCAGGCAAGCCTGCCATCCTTATCTCTGTCTGTCTGTCTGTCTGATCCCCTGGAACTGGAGATGGGCCACCATATAGTTGCTGGTAGTTCATCCCAGGTTCTCTGGAAGAGGAGACAATGCTGTTAATTGTTGAGCCCTTTAAGTGGCCCCACCCATCTTTAAATTTTTAGAAGTATATGTGAGGCTGTGTTTATGTACATCATATGCAGACCATAAGAGGGATATAGATTCTCCAGAATCTGACACCTTCTTCGGGAGTGTTTGAAGACAGCTACAGTGTACTTATATCTAATAAATACATACGTAAATTAATAAACATTTTTTAAAAAGGATAAGAAAGAAAGAAAGACCAGGCAGGCCTGCCATCCTTATCTCTGTCTGTCTGTCTGTCTGTCTGTCTGTCTATCTGATCCCCTGGAACTGGAGATGGGTCACCATATAGTTGCTGGTAGTTGATCCCAGATTCTCTGGAAGAAGAGACAATGCTGTTAATTGTTGAGCCCTCTCAGTTGCCCTGCCCATCTTTAAATTTTTAGAAGTATATGTGAGGCTGTGTTTATGTACATCATATGCATACCATAAGAGGGATTTAGATACTCCAGAATCTGACACCCTCTTCTGGAGTGTCTGAAGACAGCTACAGTGTACTTATATCTAATAAATTCATAAATAAACAAATAAACATTTTAAAAAAGGATAATAACGAAAGAGAGACCAGGCAGGCCTGCCATCCTTGTCTGTCTGTCTGTCTTTCTGTCTGATCCCCTGGAACTGGAGTTGGGCCACCATATAATTGCTGGTAGTTGATCCCAGGTTCTCTGGAAGAGGAGTCAGTGCTGTTAATTGTTGAGCCCTTTCAGTAGCCCAACCCATCTTTAAATTTTTAGAAGTATATGTGAGGCTGTGTTTATGTACATCATATACATACCATAAGAGGGATTTAGATATTCCAGAATCTGACACCCTCTTCTGGCGTGTCTGAAGACAGCTACAGTGTACTTATATCTAATAAATACATAAATAATTAAATAAACATTTTTTAAAACGATAAGAAAGAAAGAAAGACCAGGCAGGCCTGCCATCCTTATCTCTGTCTGTCTGTCTGTCTGATCCCCTGGAACTGGAGATGGGCCACCATATAGTTGCTGGTAGTTGATTTCAGGTTCTCTGGAAGAGGAGACAATGCTGTTAATTGTTGAGCCCTTTCAGTGGCCCCACACATCTTTAAATTTTTAGAAGTATATGTGAGGCTGTGTTCATGTACATCATATGCAACCATAAGAGGGATATATATTCTCCAGAATCTGACACCCTCTTCTGGAGAGTCTGAAGACAGCTACAGTGTACTTATATCTAATAAATACATAAATAAATAAACAAATAAATAAATAAATAAACAAATAAATAAACATATTTTAAAAAGGATAAGAAAGAAAGAAAAATCAGGCAGGCCTGCCATCCTTATCTCTGTCTGTCTGTCTGTCTGTCTTATCCCCTGGAACTTGAGATGGGCCACCATATAGTTGCTGGTAGTTGATCCCACGTTCTCTGGAAGAAGAGACAATGCTGTTAATTGTTTAGCTTTTTCAGTGGGCCCACCCATCTTTAAAATTTTAGAAGTATATGCGAGGCTGTGTTTATGTACATCATATGCAGACCATAAGAGGGATTTAGATTCTCCAGAAGATGAGACCCTCTTCTAGAGTGTTTGAAGACAGCTACAGTGTACTTATATCTAATAAATACATAAATAAATAAATAAACATTTTCTAAAAAGTATAAGTAAGAAAGAAAGACCAGGCAGGCCTCCATCCTTATCTCTTTCTGTCTGTCTGTCTGTCTGATACCCTGGAACTGCAGATGGGCCACCATATAGTTGCTGGTAGTTGATCCCAGGTTCTCTGGAAGAGGAGACAATGATGTTAATTGTTGAGCCCTTTCAGTGGTCCTACCCATCTTTAAATTTTTAGAAGTATATGTGAGGCTGTGTTTATGTACATCATATGCAGACCATAAGAGGGATTTAGATTCTCCAGAATCTGACACCCTCTTCTGGAGTGTCTGAAGACAGCTACTGTGTACTTATATCTAATAAATACATAAATAAATAATTAAAAAAACATTATTTAAAAAGGATAAGAAAAAAGAAAGACCAGGCAGGCCTGCCACCCTTATCTCTGTCTGTCTGTCTGTCTGTCTGATACCCTGGAACTGGAGATGGGCCACCATAGTGTTGCTGGTAGTTTATCCCAGGTTCTCTAGAAGAGGAGACAATGCTGTTAATTGTTGAGCCCTTTCAGTGGCCCCACCCATCTTTAAATTTTTAGAAGAAAATGTGAGTCTGTGTTTATGTACATCATATGCAGACCCTAAGAGGGATTTAGATTCTCCAGAATCTGACACCCTCTTCTGCAGTGTCTAAAGACAGCTACAGTGTACTTATATCTAATAAATACATATATAAAAAATAATTTTTTTTAAAAAGGATAAGAAAGAAAGAAAGACCAGGCAGGCCTGCCATCCTTATCTCTGTCTGTCTGTCTGTCTGTCTGTTTGATACCCTGGTACTGGAGATGGGCCACCATATAGTTACTGGTAGTTGATCCCAGGCTCTCTGGAAGAGGAGACAATGCTGTTAATTGTTGAGCCATTTCAGTGGCCCCACCCATCTTTGAATTTTTAGAAGTAAAGTTGTGCTGTGTTCATGTACATCATATGCAGACCATAAGAGGGATTTAGATTCTCCAGAATCTGACACCCTCTTCTGGATTGTTTGAAGACAGCTACATTGTACTTATATCTAATAAATACATAAATAAATAAATAAACATTTTTTAAAAAGGATAAAAAAGAAAGAAAGACCAGGCAGGCCTGCCATCCTTATCCTTGTCTCTCTGTCTGTCTGTCTGATAACATGGAACTGGAGATGGGCCACCATAAAGTTGCTGGTAGTTGATCCCAGGATCTATGATGAGTAGACAATGCTGTTAATTGTTGAGACCTTTCAGTGGCCCCACACATCTTTAAATTTTTAGAAGTATATGTGAGGCTGTGTTAATGTACATCATATGCAGACCATAAGAGGGATATAGATTCTCCAGAATCTGACACCCTCTTCTGGAGTGTCTGAAGATAGCTAAAGTGTACTTATATCTAATAAATACAAAAATAAATAAATAAATAAATAAATAAATAAATAAATAAATAAATAAACAAACAAACATTTTTTAAAAAGAATAAGATAGAAAGAAAGACCAGGCTGGACGGTCATCCTTATCTATGTCTGTCTGTCTGTCTCTGTCTGTCTGTCTGTCTGTCTGATCTCCTGGAACTGGAGATGGGCCACCATATAGTTGCTGGTAGTTGATCCCAGGTACTCTGAAGAGGAGACAATTCTGTTAATTGTTCAGCCCTTTCAGTGGCCCCACTCATCTTTAAATTTCTAGAAGTAAATGTGATGCTGTGTTTATGTACATCATATTCAGACCGTAAGAGGGATTTAGATTCTCCAGAATCTGACACCGGATTTTTGGAGTGTCTATGACGGATACAGTGTACATATATCTAATAAATACATAAATAAATAAATAAATAAATAAATAAATAAACATTTTTTAAAAAGGATAAGAAAAAAAGAAAGACCAGCAGGCCTGCCATCCTTATCTCTGTCTGTCTGTCTGTCTAATCCCCTGGAACTGGAGATGGGCCACCATATAGTTGCTGGTAGTTGATCCCAGGTTCTCTGGAAGAGGAGACAATGCTGTTAATTGTTGAGCGCTTTCAGTGGCCCCACACATCTTGAAATTTTTAGAAGTATATGTGAGTCTGTGTTTATGTACATCATATGCAGACCAAAAGAGGGATTTAGATTCTCCACAATCTGACACCCTCTTCTGGAGTGTCTGAAGACAGCTACAGTGTACTTATATCTAATAAATAAATAAATAAATAAATAAATAAATAAATAAATAAATAAATAAATAAATGAATGAATGAATAAATAAATAAATAAGTAAATAAACAAACATTTTTTAAAAAGGATAAGAAAAAAAGAAAGACCAGCAGGCCTGCCATCCTTATCTCTGTCTGTCTGTCTGTCTGTCTGTCAGTCTGATCCCCTGGAACTGGAATTGTCCCCATATATTTGCTGGTAGTTGATCCGAGGTTCTCTGGAAGAGGAGACAATGCTGTTAATTGTTGAGTCCTTTCAGTGGCCCCACACATCTTTAAATTTTTAGAAGTATATGTGTGTCTGTGTTTATGTACATCATATGCAGACCATAAGAGGGATTTAGATTCTCAAGAATCTGACAACATCTTCTGAAGTGTCTGAAGACAGCTACAGTGTACTTATATCTAATAAATACATAAATAAAAATAAATAAATAAATAAATAAACATTTTTTCAACAGTATAATAAAGAAAGAAAGACCAGGCACGCCTGCCATCCTTATCTCTGTCTGTCTGTCTGTCTGTCTGATCCCCTGGAACTGGAGATGGGCCACCATATAGTTGCTGGTAGTTCATCCCAGGTTCTCTGGAAGAGGAGACAATGCTGTTAATTGTTGAGCCCTTTCTTTAGTGACCCCACCCATCTTTAAATTTTTAGAAGTATATGTGAGGCTGTGTTTATGTACATCATATGCAGACCATAATAGGGATTTAGATTCTCCAGAATCTGACACCCTCTTCTGGAGTGTCTGAAGACAGCTACAGTGTACTTATATCTAAAAAATACATAAATAAATAAATAAACATTTTTTAAAAAGGATAAGAAAGAAAGAAAGACCAGGCAGGCCTGCCATCCTTATCTCTGTCTTTCTGTCTGTCTGTTTGTCTGTCTGATCCCCTGAAACTGGAGATGGGCCAACATATAGTTGCTGGTAGTTGATCCCAGGTTCTCTGGAAGAGGAGACAATGCTGTTAATTGTTGGTTCCTTTCAGTGGCCCCAACCATCTTTAAATTTTTAGAAGAATATGTGAGGCTGTGTTTATGTACATCATATGCAGAACATAAATGGGATTTACGTTCTGCAGAATCAAACACCCTCTTCTGGAGTGTCTGAAGATAGCTATAGTGTACTTATATCTAATAAATACATAAATAAATTAATAAACCTTTTTTAAAATGATAAGAAAGAAAGAAAGACCAGGCAGGCCTGCCATCCTTATCTCTGTCTGTCTGTCTGTGTGTCTGTCTGATCCCCTGGAACTGGAGATGGGCCACCATATAATTACTGGTTATTGATCCCAGGTTCTCTGGAAGAGGAGAAAATGCTGTTAATTGTTGATCCCTTTTAGTGGCCCCACCCATCTTTAAATTTTTAGAAGTATATGTGAGGCTGTGTTTATGTACATCATTTGCAGACCATAAGAGGGATTTAGATTCTCCAAAATCTGACAACCTCTCTGGAGTGTCTGAAGACAAGTATTGTGTACTTATATCTAATAAATACATTAAAAATAAATAAATAAATAAATAAATAAATAAAAATAAATAAATAAACATTTTTTTTAAACGGAGAAGAAAGAAAGAAAGACCATGCTGGCCTGCCATCCTTATCACTTTCTGTCTGTCTGTCTGTCTGTCTGATCCCCTGTAACTGGAGATGGGACACCATATAGTTGCTGGTAGTTGATCCCAGGTTCTCTGGAAAAGGAGACAATGCTGTTAATTGTTGAGACCTTTCAGTGGCCCCACCCATCTTTAAATTTTTAGAAGTATATGTGAGGCTATGTTTATGTACATCAAATGCAGACCATAAGAGGGATTTAGATTCTCCAGCATATGACACCCTCTTCTGGAGTGTCTGAAGACAGCTACAGTGTACTTATGTCTAATAAATACTTAAATAAACAAATAAACATTTTTAAATAAGGATAATAAAGAAAGAAAATCCAGGCAGGCCTTCCATCCTTATATCTGTCTGTCTGTCTGTCTGTCTGATTCCCTGGAACTGGAGATGGGCCACCATATAGTTGCTGGTAGTTGATCCAGGTTCTCTGGAAGAGGAGACAATGCTGTTAATTGTTGAGCCCTTTCAGTGGCCCCACACATCTTTAAATTTTTAGAAATATATGTGAGGCTGTGTTATGTACATCATATGCAGACCATAAGAGGGATTTATATTCTCCAGAATCTGATACCCTCTTCTGGAGTGTCTGAAGACAGCTACAGTGTACTTATATCTAATAAATACATAAATAAATAAATAAATAAATAAATAAATAAATAAATAAATAAACATGTTTTAAAAAGGATAAGAAAGAAAGAAAGACCAGGCAGGCCTGCCATCCTTATCTCTGTCTGTCTGTCTGTCTGTCTGTCTGTCTCTCTGATCCCCTGGATCTGGAGATGGGCCACCATATAGTTGCTGGTAGTTGATCCCAGGTTCTCTGGAAAAGGAGACAATGCTGTTAATTGTTGAGCCCTCACAGTGGCCCCACCCATCTTTAAATTTTTAGAAATAAATGTGAAGCTGTTTTTATGTACATCATATGCATATCATAAGAGGAACATAGATTCTCCAGAATCTGACACCCTCTTCCTGAGTGTCTGAAGACAGCTACAGTGTACTTATATATAATAAATTCATAAATAAATAAATAAACCTTTTTAAACGGATAAGAAAGAAATAAAAACCAGGAAGGCCTGCCATCCTTGTCTGTATGTCTGTCTGTCTGTCTGATCGCCTGGAACTGGAGATGGGCCACCATATAGTTGCTGGTAGTTGATCCCAGGTTCTCTGGAAGAGGAGACAATGCTGTTAATTTTTGAGCCCTTTCAGTGGCCCCACCCATCTTTAAATTTTTATAAGTATATGTGAGGCTGTGTTCATGTACATCATATGCAGACCATAAGAGGGATTTAGATTCTCCAGAATCTGACACCCTCTTCTGGAGTGTCTGAAGACAGCTACAGTGTACTTATATCGAATAAATAAATAAATAAATAAATAAATAAATAAATAAATAAATAAATAAACATTTTTTAAAAGGATAAGAAAGAATGAAAGACCAGGTAGGCCTGCCATCCTTAACTCTATCTGTCTGTATCTCTGTCTGTCTGTCTGATCCCCTGGAACTGGAGATGGGCCACCATATAGTTGCTGGTAGTTGATCCCAGGTTCTCTGGAAGAGGAGACAATGATGTTAATTGTTGAGCCCTTTCAGTGGTCCTACCCATCTTTAAATTTTTAGAAGTATATGTGAGGCTGTGTTTATGTACATCATATGCAGACCATAAGAGGGATATAGATTCTCCAGAATCTGAAACCCTCTTCTGGAGTGTCTGAAGACAGCTACAGTGTACTTATATCTAATAAATACATAAATAAATAAATAAATAAATAAATAAATAAATAAATAAATAAATATACATTTTTTAAAAGGGATAAGAAAGAAAGAAAAACCAGGCAGGCTTCCATCCTTGTCTGTCTTTCTCTCTGTCTGTCTGTCTTGCCTAGCCCCTTGCGTTGCCTAGCCTAGCCCCTTGCATTGCCTAGCCCAGCCCCTTGCCTAGCCTAGCCTAGCCCAGCCCTGCCTTGCCTAGCCCTGCCTATCCCTGTCTTTAACCAGGCTGGCCTCGAACTCAGAAACTGACTGCCTCTGCCTCCAGAGTGCTCTCATTAAGAGCTCGAGCCACCACTGACTGTTGGGTTTTCTAAGTCTTACATAGGTATGGTCTGTTTCTCAACTGTGAAACCCTAATTAACACATGTAGTCTGTCCTAGGTCAGCCATAGCTACAGACTGAGGCCTTTTCTAAAACAAAACAAAAGAAAACAAAAAAATAGAAATAATAAAATAAATAAATTAAGAAACCACATGATATCTTTTCTTTCTTTCAATGATACTCAGAGTTTGAAGCAGTTCACCCATGAGACCTCAGCTCCGGACATTGAGACTGTTTCCCTAACAAGTATTATGGCTGAACCTGAGGGGTTCTACTGCTGATTTGTGTCCCCCACTTTAAAAAAATAGTTGTTTTCAAAGGCTGCAGGTTCTTAGCTCTGTTCCTTGTTACAGTTGAGTCACAGCCCTGAAAGTTCAGTGGTAGTTAAAGGCACTGAGAAGGGCTTCCTATAGACATCAAAGACCAAGTCTTTGTTATTAAAAAGTTAATCTGGATTCCCCCACACCCTGGCATCCTTAGAATTCCTAGAAAGGAAGGCAGGGACCTGGGCAGAAGGGTGCAAGGCTACTGGTGTTTGTAAGTGGTAACAGAAAGCTTTCTCTTGTTGGTACCCTACCCCAAGTTACACTGTCACTTCTTTTTCCTAGTTGTTGTTTTGTAGGTTTGTATTCTCAACATAGACCCTTTTCCTTCCTAACCTTGGCTGTCCTGAACCTTACTGTCCTTGAACTCAGTGATTTGCCTGTCTTGCTGGGATGAGACTGTGAGCTACCATCCAGAAGGAAGCACCCTGCTGAGGTTAGATTGGGGTCTCTTCCATTTTCCTCTATGAACATGTATATGGCAGGCCTGTTCTTTCTTTTTTACTTTTCCTTTTCTTTTTAAAGATTTATTTATTTATTATATTTAAGTATGCTGTAGCTATCTTCAGACAGTCCAGAAGAGGGTGTCAGATTCTGAAGAATCTAAATCATTCTTATTGTCTGCATATGATGTATATAAACACAGCCTCACATATACTCAAAAAAAAAAAAAGAAAGAAAGATGTGGCTACAGAGAGGGCTCAACAATTAAGAGCATTGTCTCCTCTTCCAGAGAACCTGGGCTCAATTACCAGTATTATATATGGTGGCCCATCTCCAGTTCCAGGGGATCTAATACTCTGTTCTGGAGTCTGTGGGCATAGCATACACATGCAAAACATTCTTACACAATCATTGAGAGAGGAGAGAGAGGGGTTGAGAGAGAGGGGAGGTAATCATACCTCCTGACGAGTTTGAAGACCTGAGCTTCATCACTCACACAAATAAATAAATGCAAAATATTTTTAAAAAATAAACTCTGCCATTGCCCTTTAAAAATTCCTAGAAAACAAGTTTTATAAGCAACAGTTATATTTACTATATCTAAAGTACAGTCATGAGCATATTCTCTAAATAGAAAAAGGCCTGTTAGTCTTAGAAATGGAAAAGACAAACCAAGGAAGGTTTGCAATTACATAATGAGGCAGCTCAGCCCAGCTCTTAGGTTGGAAATAAGACTGGAGAATAGGATACACCTGAAGACAGCCATCCATTGCTTTTTGTTTTGGAGGCTGAAAGGATACACCTGAAGACAGCCAATGCTGTGTGATGGTGATCTGGTATTTTTTTTTTAATTTTTAAAAACTTTAACACTTTTTATAAAACCTTTTTCTTTCTTTCTTTCTTTCTTTCTTTCTTTCTTTCTTTCTTTCTTTCTTTCTTTAATTTTTAAAAACTTTAACACTTTTTATAAAACTTTTTCTTTCTTTCTTTCTTTCTTTAATTTTTAAAAACTTTAACACTTTTTATAAAACTTTTTCTTTCTTTCTTTCTTTCTTTCTTTCTTTCTTTAATTTTTAAAAACTTTAACACTTTTTATAAAACTTTTTCTTTCTTTCTTTCTTTCTTTCTTTCTTTCTTTAATTTTTAAAAACTTTAACACTTTTTATAAAACTTTTTCTTTCTTTCTTTCTTTCTTTCTTTCTTTCTTTCTTTAATTTTTAAAAACTTTAACACTTTTTATAAAACTTTTTCTTTCTTTCTTTCTTTCTTTCTTTCTTTCTTTAATTTTTAAAAACTTTAACACTTTTTATAAAACTTTTTCTTTCTTTCTTTCTTTCTTTCTTTCTTTCTTTCTTTCTTTAATTTTTAAAAACTTTAACACTTTTTATAAAACTTTTTCTTTCTTTCTTTCTTTCTTTCTTTCTTTCTTTAATTTTTAAAAACTTTAACACTTTTTATAAAACTTTTTCTTTCTTTCTTTCTTTCTTTCTTTCTTTCTTTCTTTCTTTCTTTAATTTTTAAAAACTTTAACACTTTTTATAAAACTTTTTCTTTCTTTCTTTCTTTCTTTCTTTCTTTCTTTCTTTCTTTCTTTCTTTAATTTTTAAAAACTTTAACACTTTTTATAAAACTTTTTCTTTCTTTCTTTCTTTCTTTCTTTCTTTCTTTCTTTCTTTCTTTAATTTTTAAAAACTTTAACACTTTTTATAAAACTTTTTCTTTCTTTCTTTCTTTCGTTCTTTCTTCCTTTAATTTTTAAAAACCTAGCCTACCCTAGCCCTGCCTAACCCTGTCTTTCACCAGGGTGGCCTCGAACTCAGAAACTTACTGCCTCTGCCTACAGAGTGCTCTCATTAAGAGCTTGAGCCACCACTGAAGGTCGGGTTTTCTAAACCTTACCTTGTGCTTGGTGTCTGTTCTCAGCTGTGAAACCCTAATTAACACAGGTAGGCAGTCCTGGGTCAGCCAGAGCTACAGACTGAGGCCTTCTCTAAAAACGAATAAAACAAAAGAAAACAACAAATAGAAATAATAAAATACATAAATTAAACAACCACAGCATAGCTTTTCTCTCTCTAGGTGGTACTCAGAAATTCCAGCAGTTGGCCTGTGACACCTCAGCTCAGTATATGTGAGGCTGTGTTTATGTACATCATACACAGACCATAAGAGGGATTTAGATTCCCTAGAATCTAACACACTCTTCTGAAAGTGTCTGTAGACAGCTACAGTGTACTTATATATAATAAATACATAAATAAATAAACATTTTTTAAAGGATAAGAAAGAAAGAAAGACCAGGCAGGCCTGCCATCCTTATCTCTGTCTGTCTGTCTGTCTGTCTGATCCCCTGGAACTGCAGATGGGCCACCATATAGTTGCTGGTAGTTGATCCCAGGTTCTCTGGAAGAGGAGACAATGATGTTAATTGTTGAGCCCTTTCAGTGGTCCTACCCATCTTTAAATTTTTAGAAGTATATGTGAGGCTGTGTTTATGTACATCATATGCAGACCATAAGAGGGATTTAGATTCTCCAGAATCTGACACCCTATTCTGGAGTGTCTGAAGACAGCTACAGTATACTTATATCTAATAAATACATAAATAAATAAATAAATAAATAAATAAATAAATAAATAAATAAACATTTTTTAAAAAGGATAAGAAAGAAAGAAAGACCAGGCAGGCCTTCCATCCTTATCTCTGTCTGTCTGTCTGTCTCTCTGTCTGATCCCCTGGAACTGGAGATGGGCAACCATATAGTGGCTTGTAGTTGATCCCAGGTTCTCTGGAAGAGGAGACAATGCTCTTAATTATTGAGCCCTTTCAGTGGCCCCACCCATCTTTAAATTTTTAGAAGTATATGTGAGGCTGTGTTTATGTACATCATATGCAGACCATAAGAGGGATTTAGATTCTCCAGAATCTGACACCCTCTACTGGAGTGTCTGAAGACAGCTACAGTGTACTTATATCTAAAAAATACATAAATAAATAAATAAATAAATAAATAAATAAATAAATAAACATTTTTAAAAATGGATAAGAAAGAAAGAAAGACCAGGCAGGCATGCCATCCTTATCCTTGTCTGTTTCTCTGTCTGTGTGTCTGATCCCCTGGAACTGGAGATGGGCCACCATATAGTTGATGGTAGTTGATCCCAGGTTCTCTGGAGAGGAGATAATGCTGTTAATTGTTGAGCCCTTTCAGTGGTCCCACCCATCTTTAAATTTTTAGAAGTATATGTGAGTCTCTGTTTATGTATATCATATGCAGACCATAACAAGGATTTAGATTCTCCAGAATCTGACACCCTCTACTGGAGTGTCTGAAGAGAGCTACAGTGTAATTATATCTAATAAATTCATAAATAAACAAATAAACATTTTTTAAAAAGGATAATAAAGAAAGAGAGACCAGGCAGGCCTGCCATCCTTGTCTGTCTGTCTGTCTGTCTGATCCCCGGAACTGGAGATGGGCCACCATATAATTGCTGGTAGTTGATCCCAGGTTCTCTGGAAGAGGAGACAATGCTGTTAATTGTTGAGCCCTTTCAGTGGCCCCACCCATCTTTAAGTTTTTAGAGGTATATGTGAGGCTGTGTTTATGTACATCATATGCAGATCATAAGAGGGATATAGATTCTGCAGAATCTGACACCCTCTTCGGGAGTGTTTGAAGACAGCTACCGTGTACTTTTATCTAATAAATACATACATAAATTAATAAACATTTTTAAAAAGGATAAGAAAGAAAGAAAGACCAGGCAGGCCTGCCACCTTGTCTGTCTGTCTGTCTGTCTGTCTCTCTATCTGTCAGATCCCCTGGAACTGGAGATGGGCCACCATATAGTTGCTGGTAGTTGATCCCAGGTACTCTGGAAGAGGAGACAATGCTGTTAGTTGTTGAGCCCTTTCAGTAGCCCCACCCATCTTTAAATTTTTAGAAGTATATGTGAGGCTGTGTTTATGTACATCATATGCAGACCATACGAGGGATTTAGATTCTCCAGAATCTGACACCCTCTTCTGGAGTGTCTGAAGACAGCTACATTGTACTTATATCTAATAAATACATAAATAAATAAATAAATATATACATACATAAATAAATAAACATTTTTTAAAAAGGATAAGAAAAAAAGAAAGACCAGGCAGGCCTGCCATCCTTATCTCTGTCTGTCTGTCTGTCTGTCTGATCCACTGGAACGAAAGATGGGCCACCATATAGTTGCTCATTGTTGATCCCAGGTTCTCTGGAAGAGGAGTCAATGCTGTTAATTATTGAGCCCTTTCTGGGGCCCCACCCATCTTTAAATTTTTAGAACTATATGTGAGGCTGTGTTTATGTACATCATATGCAGACCATAAGAGGGATTTATATTGTCCAGAATCTGACACCCTCTTCTGGAGTGACTGAAGACAACTACAGTGTACTTATATCTAATAAATAAATAAATAAATAAATACATACATAAATAAATAAATAAACATGTTTTAAAAAGGATAAGAAAGAAATAAAAACCAAGCAGGCCTGCCTTCCTTGTCTGTTTGTCTATCTGTCTATCTCATCCCCTGAAACTGGAGATGGGCCACCATATTTTTGCTGGTAGTTGATCCCAGGTTCTCTGGAAGAGGAGACAATGCTGGTATTTGTTGAGCCCTTTAAGTGGCCCCACCCATCTTTAAATTTTTAGAAGTATATGTGAGGCTGTGTTTATATACATCATATGCAGACCATAAGAGGGATTTAGATTCTCCGTAATCTGACACCCTCTTCTGGAGTGTCTGAAGACAGCTACTGTGTACTTATATCTAATAAATACATACATAAATAAATAAATAAACATTTTTTTAAAAGGATAAGAAGGAAAGAAGACCAGTTAGGCCTGCCATCCTTATCTCTGTCTGTCAGTCTGTCTGTCTGATCCCCTGGAACTAGAGATGGGCCACCATATAGTTGCTGGTAGTTGATCCCAGGTTCTCTGGAAGAGGAGACAATGCTGTTAATTGTTGAGCCCTTTCAGTGGCCCCACCCATCTTTAAATTTTTAGAAGTATATGTGAGGCTGTGTTTATGTACATTGTATGCAGACCATAAGAGGGATTTAGATTCTCCAGAAACTGATACCCTCTTCTGGAGTGTCTGAAGACATCTACAGTGTACTTATATCTAATAAATAAATAAATAAAGAAAGAAAGAAAGAAAGAAAGAAAGAAAGAAAGATGTTTTAAAAAGGATAAGAAAGAATGAAAAACCAGACAGGCCTGCCATTCTAGTCTGTCTGTCTGTCTGTCTGTCTGATCCCCTGGAACTGGAGATGGGCCATTATATAGTTGCTGGTAGTTGATCCCAGGTTCTCTGGAAGAGGAGACAAGGCTGTTAATTGTTGAGCCCTTTCAGTGGCCCCACCCATCTTTAAATTTTTAGAAGTATATATGAGGCTGTGTTAATGTACATCATATGCAGTCCATAAGAGGGATTTAGATACTCCAGAACCTGAAACCCTCCTCCTGAGTTTCTGAAGACAGCTACAGTGTACTTAAATCTAATAAATAAATAAATAAATAAATAAATAAATAAATAAATAAACATTTTAAAAGGATAAGAAAGAAAGAAAGAAAGAAAGAACAGGCAGGCCTGCGATCCTTATCTCTTCTGTCTGTCTGTCTGTCTATCTGATCCCCTGGAACTGGAGATGGGCCACCATATAGTTGCTGGAAGTTGATCCCAGGTTCTCTGGAAGAGGAGACAATGCTGTTAATTGTTGAGCCCTTTCAGTGGCCCCACACATCTTTAAATTTTTGGAAGTAATTATGAGTCTGTGCTTATGTACATCATTTGCAGTCCATAAGAGGGATTTAGATTCTCCAGAATCTGACACCCTCTTCCTCAGTGTCTGAAGACAGCTACAGTGTACTTATATCTAATATACATTAATAAATAAATAAACATTTCTTAAAAAGGATAAGAAAGAAAGAAAGACCAGGCAGGCCTGCCATCCTTATCTCTATCTGTCTGTATGTCTGTCTGTCTGTCTGATCCCCTGGAACTGGAGATGGGCCACCATATAGTTGCTGGTAGTTGAACCCAGGTTCTCTGGAAGAGGAGACAATGCTGTTAATTTTTGAGCAGTAAAGTGGCCCCACCCATCTTTAAATTTTAGAAGTATATGTGAGGCTGTGTTTATGTACCTCATATGCAGACCATAAGAGGGATTTAGATTGTCCAGAATCTGACACCGTCTTCTGGAGTGTCTGAAGACTGCTACCATGTACTTATATCTAATAAATAAATAAATAAATAAATAATCATTTTTTAAAAATGATAAGAAAAAAGAAAGTCCAGGCAGGCCTGCGTTCCTTAACTCTGTCTGTCTGTCTGTCTGTCTGATCCCGGGGAACTGGAGATGGGCCACCATATAGTGGCTGATAGTTGATCCCAGGTTCTCTGGAAGAGGAGACAATGCTGTTAATTGTTGAGCCCTTTCAGTGGCCCCACTCATCTTTTAATTTTTAGAAGTGTATGTGAGGCTGTGTTTATGTACATCATAGGCAGACTATAAGAGGGATTTAGATTCTCCAGAATCTGACACCCTCTTCTGGAGTGTCTGAAGACAGCTACAGTGTACTTATTCTAATAAATAAATAAATAAATAAATAAATAAATAAATAAATAAATAAACTTTTTTTAAAATTGATAAGAAAAAAAGAAATACCAGGCAGGCCTGCCATCCTTATCTCTGTCTGTCTGTCTATCTGTCTTTCTGATTCCCTGGACCTGGAAATGGGCCACCATATAGTTGCTGGTAGTTGATCTCAGGTTCTCTGGAAGAGGAGACAATGCTGTTAATTGTTGAGCCCTTTCAGTGGCCCCACCCATCTTTAAATTTTTGGAAGTAAATGTGAGTCTGTGTTTATGTACATCATATGCAGACCATAAGAGGGATTTAGATTCTCCAGAATCTGACAACCTCTTCTGGAGTGTCTGAAGACCTCTACAGTGTACTTATATCTAATAAATACATAAATAAATAAATAAACATTTTTTCAAAAAGGATAAGAAAGAAAGAACAACCAGGCAGGCCTGCCATCCTTGTCTGTTTGTCTGTCTGTCTGTCTGATCCCCTGAAACTGGAGATGGGCCACCATATTTTTGCTGGTAGTTGATCCCAGGTTCTCTGTAAGAGGAGACAATGCTGTTAATTGTTGAGCCCTTCAGTGGCCCCACCCATCTTTAAATTTTTAGAAGTATATGTGAGGCTTTGTTTATGTACATCATATGCAGACCATAAGAGGGATTTATATTCTCCAGAATCTGACACCCTCTTCTGGAGTATCTGAAGGCAGCTACAGGGTACTTATATCTAATAAATAAATGAATAAATAAATAAATAAATAAACATTTTTTAAAAGGATAAGAAAAAATTAAAGACCAGGCAGGCCTGCCATCCTTATCTCTGTCTGTCTGTCTGTCTGTCTGATCTCCTGGAACTGGAGATGGGCCTCAATATAGTTGCTGGTAGTTGATCCCAGGTTCTCTGGAAGAGGAGATAATGCTGTTAATTGTTGAGCCCTTTCAGTGGCCCCACTCATCTTTAAATTTTTAGAAGTGTATGTGAGGCTGTGTTTATGTACAACATAGGCAGACTATAAGAGGGATTTAGATTCTCCAGAATCTGACACCCTCTTCTGGAGTGTCTGAAGACAGCTACAGTGTACTTATGTCTAATAAATAAATAAATAAATAAATAAATAAATAAATAAATATTTTAAAAAAAATGATAAGAAAAAAAGAAAGACCAGGCAGGGCCTGCCATCCTTTTATCTGTCTGTCTGTCTGTCTTTCTGATCTCCTGGAACTGGAGATGGGCCACCATATAGTTGCTGGTAGTTGATCCCAGGTTCTCTGGAAGAGGAGACAATGCTGTTAATTGTTGAGCCCTTTCAGTGGCCCCACTCATCTTTAAATTTTTAGAGGTGTATGTGAGGCTGTGTTTATGTACATCATATGCAGACAATAAGAGGGATTTAGATTCTCCAGAATATGACACCCTCTTCTGGAGTGTCTGAAGATAGCTACAGTGTACTTATATCTAATAAATAAATAAATAAATAAATAAATAAATAAATAAATAAATAAATAAATAAACATTTTTAAAAAGGATAAGAAAGAAAGAAAGACCAAGCAGGCCTTCCATCCTTATCTCTGTCTGTCTGTCTGTCTCTCTGTCTGATCCCCTGGAACTGGAGATGGGCAACCATATAGTTGCTTGTAGTTGATCCCAGGTTCTCTGGAAGAGGAGACAATGCTCTTAATTATTGAGCCCTTTCAGTGGCCCCACCCATCTTTAAATTTTTAGAAGTATATGTGAGGCTGTGTTTATGTACATCATATGCAGACCATAAGAGGGATTTAGATTCTCCAGAATCTGACACCCTCTACTGGAGTGTCTGAAGACAGCTACAGTGTACTTATATCTAAAAAATACATAAATAAATAAATAAATAAATAAATAAATAAATAAATAAATAAACATTTTTAAAAATGGAAAAGAAAGAAAGAAAGACCAGGCAGGCATGCCATCCTTATACTTGTCTGTTTCTCTGTCTGTCTGTCTGATCCCCTGGAACTGGAGATGGGCCACCATATAGTTGATGGTAGTTGATCCCAGGTTCTCTGGAGAGGAGATAATGCTGTTAATTGTTGAGCCCTTTCAGTTGTCCCACCCATCTTTAAATTTTTAGAAGTATATGTGAGTCTCTGTTTATGTATATCATATGCAGACCATAACAAGGATTTAGATTCTTCAGAATCTGACACCCTCTACTGGAGTGTCTGAAGAGAGCTACAGTGTAATTATATCTAATAAATTCATAAATAAACAAATAAACATTTTTTAAAAAGGATAATAAAGAAAGAGAGACCAGGCAGGCCTGCCATCCTTGTCTGTCTGTCTGTCTGTCTGTCTGTCTCTCTATCTGTCAGATCCCCTGGAACTGGAGATGGGCCACCATATAGTTGCTGGTAGTTGATCCCAGGTACTCTGGAAGAGGAGACAATGCTGTTAGTTGTTGAGCCCTTTCAGTAGCCCCACACATCTTTAAATTTTTAGAAGTATATGTGAGGCTGTGTTTATGTACATCATATGCAGACCATACGAGGGATTTAGATTCTCCAGAATCTGACACCCTCTTCTGGAGTGTCTGAAGACAGCTACATTGTACTTATATCTAATAAATACATAAATAAATAAATAAATATATACATACATAAATAAATAAACATTTTTTTAAAAAGGATAAGAAAAAAAGAAAGACCAGGCAGGCCTGCCATCCTTATCTCTGTCTGTCTGTCTGTCTGTCTGATCCACTGGAACGAAAGATGGGCCACCATATAGTTGCTCATTGTTGATCACAGGTTCTCTGGAAGAGGAGTCAATGCTGTTAATTATTGAGCCCTTTCTGGGGCCCCACCCATCTTTAAATTTTTAGAACTATATGTGAGGCTGTGTTTATGTACATCATATGCAGACCATAAGAGGGATTTATATTCTCCAGAATCTGACACCCTCTTCTGGAGTGACTGAAGACAACTACAGTGTACTTATATCTAATAAATAAATAAATAAATAAATAAATAAATAAATAAATAAACATTTTTAAAAAAGGATAAGAAAGAAAGAAAGAAAGACCAGGCAGGCCTGCCATCCTTATCTCTGTCTCTCTGTCTGTCTGTCTGATACCCTGGAACTGGAGATGGGCCACCATATAGTTGCTGGTAGTTGATCCCAGTTTCTCTGCAAGAGGAGACAATGCTGTTAATTTTTGAGCCCTTTCAGTGGCCCCACCCATCTTTAAATTTTTAGAAGAATTTGTGAGGCTGTGTTTATGTACATCATATGCAGACCATAAGAGGGATTTAGATTTTTCAGAATCTGACACCCTCTTCTGGAGTGTCTGAAGACAGCTAGAGTGTACTTATATCTAATAAATACATAAATAAATAAATAAACATGTTTTAAAAAGGATAAGAAAGAAATAAAAACCAAGCAGGCCTGCCTTCCTTGTCTGTTTGTCTATCTGTCTATCTGATCCCCTGAAACTGGAGATGCGCCACCATATTTTTGCTGGTAGTTGATCCCAGGTTCTCTGGAAGAGGAGACAATGCTGGTATTTGTTGAGCCCTTTAAGTGGCCCCACCCATCTTTAAATTTTTAGAAGTATATGTGAGGCTGTGTTTATATACATCATATGCAGACAATAAGAGGGATTTAGATTCTCCGTAATCTGACACCCTCTTCTGGAGTGTCTGAAGACAGCTACTGTGTACTTATATCTAATAAATACATACATAAATAAATAAATAAACATTTTTTAAAAGGATAAGAAGGAAAGAAAGACCAGGTAGGCCTGCCATCCTTATCTCTGTCTGTCAGTCTGTCTGTCTGATCCCCTGGAACTAGAGATGGGCCACCATATAGTTGCTGGTAGTTGATCCCAGGTTCTCTGGAAGAGGAGACAATGCTTTTAATTGTTGAGCCCTTTCAGTGGCCCCACCCATCTTTAAATTTTTAGAAGTATATGTGAGGCTGTGTTTATGTACATTGTATGCAGACCATAAGAGGGATTTAGATTCTCCAGAAACTGATACCCTCTTCTGGAGTGTCTGAAGACATCTACAGTGTACTTATGTCTAATAAAGAAAGAAAGAAAGAAAGAAAGAAAGAAAGAAAGAAAGAAAGAAAGAAAGAAAGAAAGAAAGAAAGAAAGAAAGAAAGATGTTTTAAAAAGGATAAGAAAGAATGAAAAACCAGACAGGCCTGCCATTCTAGTCTGTCTGTCTGTCTGTCTGATCCCCTGGAACTGGAGATGGGCCATTATATAGTTGCTGGTAGTTGATCCCAGGTTCTCTGGAAGAGGAGACAATGCTGTTAATTGTTGAGCCCTTTCAGTGGCCCCACACATCTTTAAATTTTTGGAAGTAATTGTGAGTCTGTGCTTATGTACATCATTTGCAGTCCATAAGAGGGATTTAGATTCTCCAGAATCTGACACCCTCTTCCTCAGTGTCTGAAGACAGCTACAGTGTACTTATATCTAATATACATTAATAAATAAATAAACATTTCTTAAAAAGGATAAGAAAGAAAGAAAGACCAGGCAGGCCTGCCATCCTTATCTCTATCTGTCTGTATGTCTGTCTGTCTGTCTGATCCCCTGGAACTGGAGATGGGCCACCATATAGTTGCTGGTAGTTGAACCCAGGTTCTCTGGAAGAGGAGACAATGCTGTTAATTTTTGAGCAGTAAAGTGGCCCCACCCATCTTAAATTTTTAGAAGTATATGTGAGGCTGTGTTTATGTACCTGTATGCAGACCATAAGAGGGATTTAGATTGTCCAGAATCTGACACCGTCTTCTGGAGTGTCTGAAGACTGCTACCATGTACTTATATCTAATAAATAAATAAATAAATAAATAAATAAATAAATAAATAAATAAATAAATAAATAATCATTTTTTAAAAATGATAAGAAAAAAAGAAAGTCCAGGCAGGCCTGCGTTCCTTAACTCTGTCTGTCTGTCTGTCTGATCCCGGGGAACTGGAGATGGGCCACCATATAGTGGCTGATAGTTGATCCCAGGTTCTCTGGAAGAGGAGACAATGCTGTTAATTGTTGAGACCTCACCATATTGCAGGTCCTACAAGTATGAATTTTTCAGTGTTTCTCACCATATTCCAGGTACTACTGCGTGATTTTCTCATTTTTCAACTTTTTCAGGGTTTCTCACCATACTGCAAGTCCTACAAGTGTGAATTTCTTATATTTGGACTTTTTTAGGGTTTCTCACCATATTCCAGCTCCTACAGTGTGTTTTTGTCATTTTTTGTCTTTTTCACGGTTTCTCATCTTATTCCAAGTCCTATATTGTGATTTTCTCATTTTTTGCCTTTTGCAGGGTTTCTCACCATATTGCAGGTACTACAAGTTTGATTTTCTTATTTTTCGATCTTTCAGGGTTTCTCACCATATTCCAGGTCCTACAGTGTGATTTTCTCATTTTTAGACTTTTTCAGGGTTTCTCACCATATTGGAGGTTCTACAAGTGTGATTTTCTTATTTTTCAACTTTTTCAGGGTTTCTCACCATATTGGAGGTTCTGCAAGTGTGATTTTCTTATTTTTCGACTTTTTCAGGGTTTACTCACCATATTCCAGCTTCTACAGTGTATTTTTCTCATTTTTTGACTTTTTCACGGTTTCTCATCATATTCTAAATCCTACAGTGTGAATTTCTCATTTTTGGAATTTTTCAGGGGTTTCTCACCATATTGCAGGTACTACAAGTTTGATTTTCTTATTTTTCGACTGTTTCAGTGTTTCTCACCATATTGCAGGTCCAACTGTGTGATTTTCTCATTTTGAGACTTTTTCAATGTTTCTCACCATATTCCAGCTACTACAGTCTGATTTTCTCATTTT
The DNA here is from genome assembly GCF_978045245.1 of Mus caroli. Taxonomy (NCBI): domain Eukaryota; kingdom Metazoa; phylum Chordata; class Mammalia; order Rodentia; family Muridae; genus Mus; species Mus caroli. Next base: position 98,286 of record NW_028227620.1, read on the forward strand.
TGACTTTTTCAGGGTTTCTCATCATATTCCAAGTCCTAGAGTGTGATTTTTCCAATTTTTCGACTTTTTCAGAGTTTCTCACCATATTCCAGGTTCCACAGTGTGATTTTCTCATTTTTTGACTTTTTCAGGATTGCTCACCATATTCCATCTTCTACATTGTGATTTTCTCATTTTTCAACTTTTTCAGGGTTTCTCATCTTATTCCAAGTCCTACAGTGAAATTTTCTCATTTTCTGACTTTTTCAGGTTGTCTCATCTTATTCCAAGTCCTAGAGTGTGATTTTCTCATTTTTCGACTTTTTCATGGTTTCTCACCATATTGCAGGTCCTACACGTGTGAATTTCTTATTTTTGGACTTTTTCAGGGTTTCTCACCATATTCCAGGTACTACAGTGTGATTTTCTCATTTTAAGACTTTTTCATGGTCTCTCACAATATTGCATGTCCTACAAGTGTGTATATCTTATTTTTCTACTTTTTAACGGTTTCTCTTCATATTCCATCTCCTACCGTGTACTTTTGTCATTTTTTGTCTTTTTCACGGTTTCTTATTTTATTCCAAGTCCTACAGTGTGATTTTCTCATTTTTTGACTTTTTCAGGGTTTCTCATCATATTCCAAGTCCTACAGTGTGATTTTCTCATTTTTTGACTTTTTCAGGGTTTCTCATCTTATTCCAAGTCCTAGAGTGTGATTTTTCTAATTTTTCAACTTTTTCAGATTTTATCACCATATTCCTTTTACTACAGTTTGATTTTTCTCATTTTTGACTTTTTCAAGGTTTCTCACCATATTCCATGTCCTAAAGTGTGATTTTCTCATTTTAAGACTTTTTCAGGGTTTCTCACCATATTCCAGGTACTACAGTGTGATTTTCTTATTTTACACTTTTTCAGTGTTTCTGACCAAATTTCAGGAACTACTGCGTGATTTTCTCATTTTTCGACTTTTTCAGGGTTTCTCACCATATTTCAGGTCCTACACTGTGATTTTCTCATTTTTCGACTTTTACAGGGTTTTTCACCATATTGGAGGTCCTACAAGTGTGGTTTTCTTATTTTTCGACTCTTTCAGGGTTTCTCATCATATTCCAGCTCCTACAGTGTATTATTCTCATTTTTTGACTTTTTCACGGTTTCTCATCATATTCCAAATCCTACAGTGTGATTTTCTCATTTTTGGAATTTTTCAGGGTTTCTCACCATATTGCAGGTACTACAAGTTTGATTTTCTTATTTTTCGACTGTTTCAGTGTTTCTCACCATACTGCAAATCCTATTGTGTGATTTTTCTCATTTTTCGTCTTTTTCAGGGTTTCTCATCATATTCCAAGCCCTACAGTCTGATTTTTCTAATTTTTTGACTTTTTCAGAGTTTCTCAACATATTCCAGGTTCTACAGTGTGATTTTTCTAATTTTTTGAATTTTTCAGGGTTGCTCACCATACTCGATCTTCTACAGTGTGATTTTCTCATTTTTCGACTGTTTCAGGGTTTCTCACTATATTGCAGGTCCTACAAGTGTGAATTTCTTATTTTTGGACTTTTTCAGGGTTTCTCATCATATTCCAAGTCCTATAGTGTGATTTTTGCATTTTTCGAATTTTTCAGGGATTCTCAGCATATTCCGGGTCCTACAGTTTGATTTTCTAATTTTTCATGTTTTTCAGGGTTTCTCACCATATCCCAATTCCTACAGTGTGATTTTCTAATATTAAGACTTTTTCAGGGTCTCTCACCATATTGCATATCCTATAAGTGTGTATTTCTTATTTTTGAACTTTTTCAGGGTTTCTCACAATATTCCAGCTCCTACAGTGTGTTTTTGTCATTTTTTTTTCTTTTTCACGGTTTCTCATCTTATTCCAAGTCCTACAGTGTGATTTTCTCATTTTTCGACTTTTTCAGGGTTTCTCACATTATTGCAGGTCCTACAAGTGTGAATTTCTTATTTTTGGACTTTTTCAGGGTTTCTCACCATATTCCAGCTCCTACAGTGTGTTTTTGTCATTTTTTGTCTTTTTCACGGTTTCTCATCTTATTCCAAGTCCTATATTGTGATTTTCTCATTTTTTGACTTTTTCAGGGTTTCTCACCATATTGCAGGTACTTCAAGTTTGATTTTCTTATTTTTTGATCTTTCAGGGTTTCTCACCATATTCCAGGTCCTACTGTTTGATTTTCTCATTTTTAGACTTTTTCAGGGTTTCTCACCATATTCCAGGTACTACAGTGTGATTTTCTCATTTTTTGACTTTTTCAGGGTTTCTCATCATATTCCAAGTCCTAGAGTGTGATTTTCTCTTTTTTCGACTTTTTCAGAGTTTCTCACCATATTCCAGGTCCTACCGTGTGATTTTCTCATTTTAAGACTTTTTCAGGGTTTCTCAACATATTCCAACTCCTTCAGTGTATTTTTCTCATTTTTCGACTTTTTTAGGGTTTCTCATCTTATTCCAAGTCCTACAGTGTGATTTTCTCATTTTAAGACTTTTTCAGGGTTTCTCAACATATTCCAGGTCCTACAGTTTGATTTTCTCATTTTTCGACTTTTTCAGGGTTTCTCACCATATTGGACGTTCTACAAGTGTGATTTTCTTATTTTTCGACTTTTTCAGGGTTTACTCACCATATTCCAGCTTCTACAGTGTATTTTAATCATTTTTTGACTTTTTCACGGTTTCTCATCATATTCTAAATCCTACAGTTTGATTTTCTCATTTTTGGAATTTTTTAGGGTTTCTCACCATATTGCAGGTACTACAAGTTTGATTTTCTTATTTTTCGACTGTTTCAGTGTTTCTCACCATATTGCAGGTCCAACTGTGTGATTTTCTCATTTTGAGACTTTTTCAATGTTTCTCACCATATTCCAGCTACTATAGTCTGATTTTCTCATTTTTGAGTTTTTCAGGGTTTCTCATCATATTCCAAGTCCTAGAGTGTGATTTATCCAACTTTTCACCTTTTTCAGAGTTTCTCACCATATTCCAGGTTCCACAGTGTGATTTTCTCATTTTTTGACTTTTTCAGGTTTTCCCATCATATTCCAAATCCTACAGTGTGATTTTCTTTTTTTCCGACTTTTAAAGGGTTTCTTACCATATTCCATGTCCTAGTCTGTAATTTTCTCATTTTTCGACTTTTTCAGGGTTTCTCACCATATAGGAGGTCTTACTTGTGTGATTATCTTATTCTTCGACTTTTTCAGGTTTTCTCACCACATTCCATCTTCTACATTGTGATTTTCTCATTTTTCAACTTTTTCAGCTTTTCTCATCCTATTCCAAGTCCTACAGTGAAATTTTCTCATTTTTTGACTTTTTCAGGGTGTCTCAACTTATTCCAAGTCCTACAGTGTGATTTTCTCATTTTTCGACTTTTTCAGGGTTTCTCACCATATTGCAGGTCCTACAAGTTTGATTTTCTTATTTTTCGACTGTTTCAGTGTTTCTCACCATATTGCAGGTCCAACTGTGTGATTTTCTCATTTTGAGACTTTTTCAATGTTTCTCACCATATTCCAGCTACTACAGTCTGATTTTCTCATTTTTGACTTTTTCAGGGTTTCTCATCATATTCCAAGTCCTAGAGTGTGATTTTTCCAATTTTTCGCCTTTTTCAGAGTTTCTCACCATATTCCAGGTTCCACAGTGTGATTTTCTCATTTTTTGACTTTTTCAGGATTGCTCACCATATTCCATCTTCTACATTGTGATTTTCTCATTTTTTAACTTTTTCAGGGTTTCTCATCTTATTCCAAGTCCTACAGTGTGATTTTCTCATTTTTCGACTTTTTCAGGGTTTCTCACCATATTGCAGGTCCTACACGTGTGAATTTCTTATTTTTGGACTTTTTCAGGGTTTCTCACCATATTCCAGGTACTACAGTGTGATTTTCTCATTTTAAGAGTTTTTCAGGGTCTCTCACCATATTGCATGTCCTACAAGTGTGTATATCTTATTTTTCTACTTTTTAACGGTTTCTCTCCATATTCCATCTCCTACCGTGTACTTTTGTCATTTTTTGTCTTTTTCACGGTTTCTCATTTTATTCCAAGTCCTACAGTGTGATTTTCTCATTTTTGACTTTTTCAGGGTTTCTCACCATATTGCAGGTCCTACAAGTGTGAATTTCTTATTTTTCGACATTTTCAGATTTTCTCACCATATTCCAGGTCCTACAGTGTGATTTTCTCATTTTAAGACTTTTTCAGTGTTTCTCACCATATTCCAGGTACTACTGCGTGATTTTCTCATTTTTCGACTTTTTCAGGGTTTCTCACCATATTGCAAGTCCTACAAGTGTGAATTTCTTATTTTTGGACTTTTTTAGGGTTTCTCACCATATTCCAGCTCCTACAGTGTGTTTTTGTCATTTTTTGTCTTTTTCACGGTTTCTCATCTTATTCCAAGTCCTATATTGTGATTTTCTCATTTTTTGACTTTTTCAGGTTTTCTCACCATATTGCAGGTACTACAAGATTGATTTTCTTATTTTTCGATCTTTCAGGGTTTCTCACCATATTCCAGCTCCTACAGTGTGTTTTTGTCATTTTTAGACTTTTTCAGGGTTGCTCACCATATTCCAGGTACTACAGGTGTGATTTTCTCATTTTTTTTGACTTTTTCAGGATTGCTCACCATATTCCATCTTCTACATTGTGATTTCTCATTTTTCAACTTTTTCAGGGTTTCTCATCTTATTCCAAGTGCTACAGTGAAATTTTCTCATTTTTTGACTTTTTCATGGTGTCTCATCTTATTCCAAGTCCTACAGTGTGATTTTCTCATTTTTCGACTTTTTCAGGGTTTCTCACCATATTGCAAGTCCTACACGTGTGAATTTCTTATTTTTGGACTTTTTTAGGGTTTCTCACCATATTCCAGCTCCTACAGTGTGTTTTTGTCATTTTTTGTCTTTTTCACGGTTTCTCATCTTATTCCAAGTCCTATATTGTGATTTTCTCATTTTTTGACTTTTTCAGGTTTTCTCACCATATTGCAGGTACTACAAGATTGATTTTCTTATTTTTCGATCTTTCAGGGTTTCTCACCATATTCCAGGTCCTACTGTTTGATTTTCTCATTTTTAAACTTTTTCAGGGTTTCTCACCATATTCCAGGTACTACAGTGTGATTTTCTCATTTTTTGACTTTTTCAGGGTTTCTCATCATATTCCAAGTCCTAGAGTGTGATTTTCTCTTTTTTCGACTTTTTCAGAGTTTCTCACCATATTCCAGGTCCTACCGTGTGATTTTCTCATTTTAAGACTTTTTCAGGGTTTCTCAACATATTCCAACTCCTTCAGTGTATTTTTCTCATTTTTCGACTTTTTTAGGGTTTCTCATCTTATTCCAAGTCCTACAGTGTGATTTTCTCATTTTAAGACTTTTTCAGGGTTTCTCAACATATTCCAGGTCCTACAGTGTGATTTTCTCATTTTTCGACTTTTTCAGGGTTTCTCACCATATTGGACGTTCTACAAGTGTGATTTTCTTATTTTTCGACTTTTTCAGGGTTTACTCACCATATTCCAGCTTCTACAGTGTATTTTAATCATTTTTTGACTTTTTCACGGTTTCTCATCATATTCTAAATCCTACAGTGTGATTTTCTCATTTTTGGAATTTTTCAGGGTTTCTCACCATATTGCAGGTACTACAAGTTTGATTTTCTTATTTTTCGACTGTTTCAGTGTTTCTCACCATATTGCAGGTCCAACTGTGTGATTTTCTCATTTTGAGACTTTTTCAATGTTTCTCACCATATTCCAGCTACTATAGTCTGATTTTCTCATTTTTGACTTTTTCAGGGTTTCTCATCATATTCCAAGTCCTAGAGTGTGATTTATCCAATTTTTCGCCTTTTTCAGAGTTTCTCACCATATTCCAGGTTCCACAGTGTGATTTTCTCATTTTTTGACTTTTTCAGGTTTTCCCATCATATTCCAAATCCTACAGTGTGATTTTCTTTTTTTCCGACTTTTAAAGGGTTTCTTACCATATTCCATGTCCTAGTCTGTAATTTTCTCATTTTTCGACTTTTTCAGGGTTTCTCACCATATAGGAGGTCTTACTTGTGTGATTATCTTATTCTTCGACTTTTTCAGGTTTTCTCACCACATTCCATCTTCTACATTGTGATTTTCTCATTTTTCAACTTTTTCAGCTTTTCTCATCCTATTCCAAGTCCTACAGTGAAATTTTCTCATTTTTTGACTTTTTCAGGGTGTCTCATCTTATTCCAAGTCCTACAGTGTGATTTTCTCATTTTTCGACTTTTTCAGGGTTTCTCACCATATTGCAGGTCCTACACGTGTGAATTTCTTATTTTTGGACTTTTTCAGGGTTTCTCACCATATTCCAGGTACTAAAGTGTGATTATCTCATTTTAAGACTTTTTCAGGGTCTCTCACCATATTGCATGTCCTACAAGTGTGTATATCTTATTTTTCTACTTTTTAACGGTTTCTTTCCATATTCCATCTCCTACCGTGTACTTTTGTCATTTTTTGTCTTTTTCACGGTTTCTCATTTTATTCCAAGTCCTACAGTGTGATTTTCTCATTTTTTGACTTTTTCAGGGTTACTCACCATATTGCAGGTCCTACAAGTGTGAATTTCTTATTTTTCGACATTTTCAGAGTTTCTCACCATATTCCAGGTCCTACAGTGTGATTTTCTCATTTTAAGACTTTTTCAGTGTTTCTCACCATATTCCAGGTACTACTGCGTGATTTTCTCATTTTTCGACTTTTTCAGGGTTTCTCACCATATTGCAAGTCCTACAAGTGTGAATTTCTTATTTTTGGACTTTTTTAGGGTTTCTCACCATATTCCAGCTCCTACAGTGTGTTTTTGTCATTTTTAGACTTTTTCAGGGTTGCTCACCATATTCCAGGTACTACAGTGTGATTTCTCATTTTTTTGACTTTTTCAGGGTTTCTCATCATATTCCAAGTCCTAGAGTGTGATTTTCTCTTTTTTCGACTTTTTCAGAGTTTCTCACCATATTCCAGGTCCTACAGTGTGATTTTCTCATTTTTTGACTTTTTCAGGATTGCTCACCATATTCCATCTTCTACATTGTGATTTTCTCATTTTTCAACTTTTTCAGGGTTTCTCATCTTATTCCAAGTCCTACAGTGAAATTTTCTCATTTTTTGACTTTTTCATGGTGTCTCATATTATTCCAAGTCCTACAGTGTGATTTTCTCATTTTTCGACTTTTTCAGGGTTTCTCACCATATTGCAAGTCCTACAAGTGTGAATTTCTTATTTTTGGACTTTTTTAGGGTTTCTCACCATATTCCAGCTCCTACAGTGTGTTTTTGTCATTTTTTGTCTTTTTCACGGTTTCTCATCTTATTCCAAGTCCTATATTTTGATTTTCTCATTTTTTGCCTTTTTCAGGGTTTCTCACCATATTGCAGGTACTACAAGTTTGATTTTCTTATTTTTCGAGCTTTCAGGGTTTCTCACCATATTCCACATCCTACAGTGTGATTTTCTCATTTTTTGACTTTTTCAGGGTTTCTCACCATATTGGATGTTCTACAAGT
>NW_028227621.1:0-25193 GCF_978045245.1 Mus caroli
GCACTGAAAAACTTAGAATTTACTGAAAAAAACCCGCATTAGACGAAATGCACAGTGTAGTACATTGTATATGAGTGAGTTGCACTGAAAAACTTAGAATTTACTGAAAACCCTCATTAGACGAAATGCACAGTGTAGTACATTGTATATGAGTGAGTTGCACTGAAAAACTTAGAATTTACTGAAAAACCCGCATTAGAGGAAATGCACAGTGTAGTACATTGTATATGAGTGAGTTGCACTGAAAAACTTAGAATTTACTGAAAAACCCGCATTAGACGAAATGCACAGTGTAGTACATTGTATATGAGTGAGTTGCACTGAAAAACTTAGAATTTACTGAAAAACCCGCATTAGACGAATTGCACAGTGTAGTACATTGTATATGAGTGAGCTGCACTGAAAAACTTAGAATTTACTGAAAAACCCGCATTAGACGAAATGCCCAGTGTAGTACATTGTATATGAGTGAGTTGCACTGAAAAACTTAGAATTTACTGAAAAACCCGCATTAGACGAAATGCACAGTGTAGTACATTGTATATGAGTGACTTGCACTGAAAAACTTAGAATTTACTGAAAAACCCGCATCAGACGAAATGCACAGTGTAGTACATTGTATATGAGTGAGTTGCACTGAAAAAATTAGAATTTACTGAAAAACCCGCATTAGACGAAATGCACAGTGTAGTACATAGTATATGAGTGAGTTGCACTGAAAAACTTAGAATTTACTGAAAAACCCGCATTAGACGAAATACACAGTGTAGTACATAGTATATGAGTGAGTTGTACTGAAAAACTTAGAAATTACTGAAAAACCCGCATTAGACGAAATGCACAGTGTAGTACATTGTATATGAGTGAGTTGCACTGAAAAATTTAGAATTTACTGAAAAACCCGCATTAGACGAAATGCACAGTGTAGTACATTGTATATGAGTGAGTTGCACTGAAAAACTTAGAATTTACTGAAAAACCTGCATTAGACGAATTGCACAGTGTAGTACATTGTATATGAGTGAGTTGCACTGAAAAACTTAGAATTTACTGAAAAACCCGCATTAGACGAAATGCCCACTGTAGTACATTGTATATGAGTGAGTTGCACTGAAAAACTTAGAATTTACTGAAAAACCCGCATTAGACGAAATGCACAGTGTAGTACATTGTATATGAGTGACTTGCACTGAAAAACTTAGAATTTACTGAAAAACCCGCATCAGACGAAATGCACAGTGTAGTACATTGTATATGAGTGAGTTGCACTGAAAAAATTAGAATTTACTGAAAAACCCGCATTAGACGAAATGCACAGTGTAGTACATAGTATATGAGTGAGTTGCACTGAAAAACTTAGAATTTACTGAAAAACCCGCATTAGACGAAATACACAGTGTAGTACATAGTATATGAGTGAGTTGTACTGAAAAACTTAGAAATTACTGAAAAACCCGCATTAGACGAAATGCACAGTGTAGTACATTGTATATGAGTGAGTTGCACTGAAAAATTTAGAATTTACTGAAAAACCCGCATTAGACGAAATGCACAGTGTAGTACATTGTATATGAGTGAGTTGCACTGAAAAACTTAGAATTTACTGAAAAACCCGCATTAGACGAAATGCACAGTGTAGTACATTGTATATGAGTGAGTTGCAGTGAAAAACTTAGAATTTACTGAAAAACACGCATTAGACGAAATGCACAGTGTAGTACATTGTATATGAGTGAGTTGCACTGAAAAACTTAGAATTTACTGAAAAACCCGCATTAGATGAAATGCACAGTGTAGTACATTGTATATGAGTGAGTTGCACTGAAAAACTTAGAATTTACTGAAAAACCCGCATTAGAGGAAATGAACAGTGTAGTACATTGTATATGAGTGAGTTGCACTGAAAAACTTAGAATTTACTGAAAAAAACCAGCATTAGACGAAATGCACAGTGTAGTATATTGTATATTAGTGAGTTGCACTGAAAAACTTAGAATTTACTGAAAACCCTCATTAGACGAAATGCACAGTGTAGTACATTGTATATGAGTGAGTTGCACTGAAAAACTTAGAATTTACTGAAAAACCCGCATTAGAGGAAATGCACAGTGTAGTACATTGTATATGAGTGAGTTGCACTGAAAAACTTAGAATTTACTGAAAAACCCGCATTAGACGAAATGCACAGTGTAGTACATTGTATATGAGTGAGTTGCACTGAAAAACTTAGAATTTACTGAAAAACCCGCATTAGACGAATTGCACAGTGTAGTACATTGTATATGAGTGAGTTGCACTGAAAAACTTAGAATTTACTGAAAAACCCGCATTAGACGAAATGCCCAGTGTAGTACATTGTATATGAGTGAGTTGCACTGAAAAACTTAGAATTTACTGAAAAACCCGCATTAGACGAAATGCACAGTGTAGTACATTGTATATGAGTGACTTGCACTGAAAAACTTAGAATTTACTGAAAAACCCGCATCAGACGAAATGCACAGTGTAGTACATTGTATATGAGTGAGTTGCACTGAAAAAATTAGAATTTACTGAAAAACCCGCATTAGACGAAATGCACAGTGTAGTACATAGTATATGAGTGAGTTGCACTGAAAAACTTAGAATTTACTGAAAAACCCGCATTAGACGAATTACACAGTGTAGTACATAGTATATGAGTGAGTTGTACTGAAAAACTTAGAAATTACTGAAAAACCCGCATTAGACGAAATGCACAGTGTAGTACATTGTATATGAGTGAGTTGCACTGAAAAATTTAGAATTTACTGAAAAACCCGCATTAGACGAAATGCACAGTGTAGTACATTGTATATGAGTGAGTTGCACTGAAAAACTTAGAATTTACTGAAAAACCTGCATTAGACGAATTGCACAGTGTAGTACATTGTATATGAGTGAGTTGCACTGAAAAACTTAGAATTTACTGAAAAACCCGCATTAGACGAAATGCCCAGTGTAGTACATTGTATATGAGTGAGTTGCACTGAAAAACTTAGAATTTACTGAAAAACCCGCATTAGACGAAATGCACAGTGTAGTACATTGTATATGAGTGACTTGCACTGAAAAACTTAGAATTTACTGAAAAACCCGCATCAGACGAAATGCACAGTGTAGTACATTGTATATGAGTGAGTTGCACTGAAAAAATTAGAATTTACTGAAAAACCCGCATTAGACGAAATGCACAGTGTAGTACATAGTATATGAGTGAGTTGCACTGAAAAACTTAGAATTTACTGAAAAACCCGCATTAGACGAAATACACAGTGTAGTACATAGTATATGAGTGAGTTGTACTGAAAAACTTAGAAATTACTGAAAAACCCGCATTAGACGAAATGCACAGTGTAGTACATTGTATATGAGTGAGTTGCACTGAAAAATTTAGAATTTACTGAAAAACCCGCATTAGACCAAATGCACAGTGTAGTACATTGTATATGAGTGAGTTGCACTGAAAAACTTAGAATTTACTGAAAAACCTGCATTAGACGAATTGCACAGTGTAGTACATTGTATATGAGTGAGTTGCACTGAAAAACTTAGAATTTACTGAAAAACCCGCATTAGACGAAATGCACAGTGTAGTACATTGTATATGAGTGAGTTGCACTGAAAAACTTAGAATTTACTGAAAAACCCGCATTAGACGAAATGCACAGTGTAGTACATAGTATATGAGTGAATTGCACTGAAAAACTTAGAATTTACTGAAAAAACCGCATTAGACGAAATGCACAGTGTAGTATATTGTATATGAGTGAGTTGCACTGAAAAACTTAGAATTTACTGAAAAACCCGCATTAGACGAAATGCACAGTGTAGTACATAGTGTATGAGTGAGTTGCACTGAAAAACTTAGAATTTACTGAAAAACCCGCATTAGACGAAATGAACAGTGTAGTACATTGTATATGAGTGAGTTGCACTGAAAAACTTAGAATTTACTGAAAAACCCGCATTAGATGAAATGCACAGTGTAGTACATTGTATATGAGTGAGTTGCACTGAAAAACTTAGAATTTACTGAAAAACCCGCATTAGAGGAAATGAACAGTGTAGTACATTGTATATGAGTGAGTTGCACTGAAAAACTTAGAATTTACTGAAAAAAACCCGCATTAGACGAAATGCACAGTGTAGTACATTGTATATGAGTGAGTTGCACTGAAAAACTTAGAATTTACTGAAAACCCTCATTAGACGAAATGCACAGTGTAGTACATTGTATATGAGTGAGTTGCACTGAAAAACTTAGAATTTACTGAAAAACCCGCATTAGAGGAAATGCACAGTGTAGTACATTGTATATGAGTGAGTTGCACTGAAAAACTTAGAATTTACTGAAAAACCCGCATTAGACGAAATGCACAGTGTAGTACATTGTATATGAGTGAGTTGCACTGAAAAACTTAGAATTTACTGAAAAACCCGCATTAGACGAATTGCACAGTGTAGTACATTGTATATGAGTGAGTTGCACTGAAAAACTTAGAATTTACTGAAAAACCCGCATTAGACGAAATGCCCAGTGTAGTACATTGTATATGAGTGAGTGGCACTGAAAAACTTAGAATTTACTGAAAAACCCGCATTAGACGAAATGCACAGTGTAGTACATTGTATATGAGTGACTTGCACTGAAAAACTTAGAATTTACTGAAAAACCCGCATCAGACGAAATGCACAGTGTAGTACATTGTATATGAGTGAGTTGCACTGAAAAAATTAGAATTTACTGAAAAACCCGCATTAGACGAAATGCACAGTGTAGTACATAGTATATGAGTGAGTTGCACTGAAAAACTTAGAATTTACTGAAAAACCCGCATTAGACGAAATACACAGTGTAGTACATAGTATATGAGTGAGTTGTACTGAAAAACTTAGAAATTACTGAAAAACCCGCATTAGACGAAATGCACAGTGTAGTACATTGTATATGAGTGAGTTGCACTGAAAAATTTAGAATTTACTGAAAAACCCGCATTAGACGAAATGCACAGTGTAGTACATTGTATATGAGTGAGTTGCACTGAAAAACTTAGAATTTACTGAAAAACCTGCATTAGACGAATTGCACAGTGTAGTACATTGTATATGAGTGAGTTGCACTGAAAAACTTAGAATTTACTGAAAAACCCGCATTAGACGAAATGCCCAGTGTAGTACATTGTATATGAGTGAGTTGCACTGAAAAACTTAGAATTTACTGAAAAACCCGCATTAGACGAAATGCACAGTGTAGTACATTGTATATGAGTGACTTGCACTGAAAAACTTAGAATTTACTGAAAAACCCGCATCAGACGAAATGCACAGTGTAGTACATTGTATATGAGTGAGTTGCACTGAAAAAATTAGAATTTACTGAAAAACCCGCATTAGACGAAATGCACAGTGTAGTACATAGTATATGAGTGAGTTGCACTGAAAAACTTAGAATTTACTGAAAAACCCGCATTAGACGAAATACACAGTGTAGTACATAGTATATGGAGTGAGTTGTACTGAAAAACTTAGAAATTACTGAAAAACCCGCATTAGACGAAATGCACAGTGTAGTACATTGTATATGAGTGAGTTGCACTGAAAAATTTAGAATTTACTGAAAAACCCGCATTAGACGAAATGCACAGTGTAGTACATTGTATATGAGTGAGTTGCACTGAAAAACTTAGAATTTACTGAAAAACCCGCATTAGACGAAATGCACAGTGTAGTACATTGTATATGAGTGAGTTGCAGGTGAAAAACTTAGAATTTACTGAAAAACACGCATTAGACGAAATGCACAGTGTAGTACATTGTATATGAGTGAGTTGCACTGAAAAACTTAGAATTTACTGAAAAACCCGCATTAGATGAAATGCACAGTGTAGTACATTGTATATGAGTGAGTTGCACTGAAAAACTTTAGAATTTACTGAAAAACCCGCATTAGAGGAAATGAACAGTGTAGTACATTGTATATGAGTGAGTTGCACTGAAAAACTTAGAATTTACTGAAAAAAACCCCGCATTAGACGAAATGCACAGTGTAGTACATTGTATATGAGTGAGTTGCCACTGAAAAACTTAGAATTTACTGAAAACCCTCATTAGACGAAATGCACAGTGTAGTACATTGTATATGAGTGAGTTGCACTGAAAAACTTAGAATTTACTGAAAAACCCGCATTAGAGGAAATGCACAGTGTAGTACATTGTATATGAGTGAGTTGCACTGAAAAACTTAGAATTTACTGAAAAACCCGCATTAGACGAAATGCACAGTGTAGTACATTGTATATGAGTGAGTTGCACTGAAAAAACTTAGAATTTACTGAAAAACCCCGCATTAGACGAATTGCACAGTGTAGTACATTGTATATGAGTGAGTTGCACTGAAAAACTTAGAATTTACTGAAAAACCCGCATTAGACGAAATGCCCAGTGTAGTACATTGTATATGAGTGAGTTGCACTGAAAAACTTAGAATTTACTGAAAAACCCGCATTAGACGAAATGCACAGTGTAGTACATTGTATATGAGTGACTTGCACTGAAAAACTTAGAATTTACTGAAAAACCCGCATCAGACGAAATGCACAGTGTAGTACATTGTATATGAGTGAGTTGCACTGAAAAAATTAGAATTTACTGAAAAACCCGCATTAGACGAAATGCACAGTGTAGTACATAGTATATGAGTGAGTTGCACTGAAAAACTTAGAATTTACTGAAAAAACCCGCATTAGACGAAATACACAGTGTAGTACATAGTATATGAGTGAGTTGTACTGAAAAACTTAGAAATTACTGAAAAACCCGCATTAGACGAAATGCACAGTGTAGTACATTGTATATGAGTGAGTTGCACTGAAAAATTTAGAATTTACTGAAAAACCCGCATTAGACGAAATGCACAGTGTAGTACATTGTATATGAGTGAGTTGCACTGAAAAACTTAGAATTTACTGAAAAAACCTGCATTAGACGAATTGCACAGTGTAGTACATTGTATATGAGTGAGTTGCACTGAAAAACTTAGAATTTACTGAAAAACCCGCATTAGACGAAATGCCCACTGTAGTACATTGTATATGAGTGAGTTGCACTGAAAAACTTAGAATTTACTGAAAAACCCGCATTAGACGAAATGCACAGTGTAGTACATTGTATATGAGTGACTTGCACTGAAAAACTTAGAATTTACTGAAAAACCCGCATCAGACGAAATGCACAGTGTAGTACATTGTATATGAGTGAGTTGCACTGAAAAAATTAGAATTTACTGAAAAACCCGCATTAGACGAAATGCACAGTGTAGTACATAGTATATGAGTGAGTTGCACTGAAAAACTTAGAATTTACTGAAAAACCCGCATTAGACGAAATACACAGTGTAGTACATAGTATATGAGTGAGTTGTACTGAAAAACTTAGAAATTACTGGAAAAACCCGCATTAGACGAAATGCACAGTGTAGTACATTGTATATGAGTGAGTTGCACTGAAAAATTAGAATTTACTGAAAAACCCGCATTAGACGAAATGCACAGTGTAGTACATTGTATATGAGTGAGTTGCACTGAAAAACTTAGAATTTACTGAAAAACCCGCATTAGACGAAATGCACAGTGTAGTACATTGTATATGAGTGAGTTGCAGTGAAAAACTTAGAATTTACTGAAAAACACGCATTAGACGGAAATGCACAGTGTAGTACATTGTATATGAGTGAGTTGCACTGAAAAACTTAGAATTTACTGAAAAACCCGCATTAGATGAAATGCACAGTTTAGTACATTGTATATGAGTGAGTTGCACTGAAAAACTTAGAATTTACTGAAAAACCCGCATTAGAAGAAATGCACAGTGTAGTACATTGTATATGAGTGAGTTGCACTGAAAAACTTAGAATTTACTGAAAAACCCGCATTAGACGAAATGTACAGTGTAGTACATTGTATATGAGTGAGTTGCACTGAAAAACTTAGAATTTACTGAAAAACCCGCATTAGACGAAATGTACAGTGTAGTACATAGTATATGAGTGAGTTGCACTGAAAAACTTAGAATTTACTGAAAAACCCTCATTAGACGAAATGCACAGTGTAGTACATAGTATATGAGTGAGTTGCACTGAAAAAACTTAGAATTTACTGAAAAACCCGCATTAGACGAAATGCACAGTGTAGTACATTGTATATGAGTGAGTTGCACAGAAAAACTTAGACTTACTGAAAAACCCGCATTAGACGAAATGCACAGTGTAGTACATTGTATATGAGTGAGTTGCACTGAAAAACTTAGACTTTACTGAAAAACACGCATTAGACGAAATGCACAGTGTAGTACATTGTATATGAGTGAGTTGCACTGAAAAACTTAAAATTTACTGAAAAACCCGCATTAGACGAAATGCACAGTGTAGTACATTGTATATGAGTGAGTTGCACTGAAAAACTTAGAATTACTGAAAAACCCGCATTTAGACGAAATGGCACAAGTGTAGTACATTGTATATGAGTGAGTTGCACTGAAAAACTTAGAATTTACTGAAAAACCCGCATCAGACGAAATGCACAGTGTAGTACATTGTATATGAGTGAGTTGCACTGAAAAAATTAGAATTTACTGCAAAACCCGCATCAGACGAAATGCACAGTGTAGTACATAGTATATGAGTGAGTTGCACTGAAAAACTTAGAATTTACTGAAAAACCCGCATTAGACGAAATACACAGTGTAGTACATAGTATATGAGTGAGTTGCACTGAAAAACTTAGAATTTACTGAAAAACCCGCATTAGACGAAATGCAAAGTGTAGTACATTGTATATGAGTGAGTTTGCACTGAAAAATTTAGAATTTACTGAAAAACCCGCATTAGACGAAATGCACAGTGTAGTACATTGTATATGAGTGAGTTGCACTGAAAAACTTAGAATTTACTGAAAAACCCGCATTAGACGAAATGCACAGTGTAGTACATTGTATATGAGTGAGTTGCACTGAAAAACGTAGAATTTACTGAAAAACCCGCATTAGACGAAATGCACAGTGTAGTACATTGTATATGAGTGAGTTGCACTGAAAAACTTAGAATTTACTGAAAAACCCGCATTAGACGAAATGCACAGTTTAGTACATTGTATATGAGTGAGTTGCACTGAAAAACTTAGAATTTACTGAAAAACCCGCATTAGAAGAAATGCACAGTGTAGTACATTGTATATGAGTGAGTTGCACTGAAAAACTTAGAATTTACTGAAAAACCCGCATTAGACGAAATGCACAGTGTAGTACATTGTATATGAGTGAGTTGCACTGAAAAACTTAGAATTTACTGAAAAACCCGCATTAGACGAAATGTACAGTGTAGTACATTGTATATGAGTGAGTTGCACTGAAAAACTTAGAATTTACTGAAAAACCCGCATTAGACGAAATGCACAGTGTAGTACATTGTATATGAGTGAGTTGCACTGAAAAACTTAGAATTTACTGAAAAACCCGCATTAGACGAAATGAACAGTGTAGTACATTGTATATGAGTGAGTTGCACTGAAAAACTTAGAATTTACTGAAAAACCCGCATTAGACGAAATGCACAGTGTTGTACATTGTATATGAGTGAGTTGCACTGAAAAACTTAGAATTTACTGAAAAACCCGCATTAGACGAAATGCACAGTGTAGTACATTGTATATGAGTGAGTTGCACTGAAAAACTTAGAATTTACTGAAAAACCCGCATTAGACGAAATACACAGTGTAGTACATAGTATATGAGTGAGTTGCACTGAAAAACTTAGAATTTACTGAAAAACCCGCATTAGACGAAATGCACAGTGTAGTACATTGTATATGAGTGAGTTGCACTGAAAAACTTAGAATTTACTGAAAAACCCGCATTAGACGAAATGCACAGTGTAGTACATTGTATATGAGTGAGTTGCACTGAAAAACTTAGAATTTACTGAAAAACCCGCATTAGATGAAATGCACAGTTTAGTACATTGTATATGAGTGAGTTGCACTGAAAAACTTAGAATTTACTGAAAAACCCGCATTAGAAGAAATGCACAGTGTAGTACATTGTATATGAGTGAGTTGCACTGAAAAACTTAGAATTTACTGAAAAACCCGCATTAGACGAAATGTACAGTGTAGTACATTGTATATGAGTGAGTTGCACTGAAAAACTTAGAATTTACTGAAAAACCCGCATTAGACGAAATGCACAGTGTTGTACATTGTATATGAGTGAGTTGCACTGAAAAACTTAGAATTTACTGAAAAACCCGCATTAGACGAAATGCACAGTGTAGTACATTGTATATGAGTGAGTTGCACTGAAAAACTTAGAATTTACTGAAAAACCCGCATTAGACGAAATGCACAGTGTAGTACATTGTATATGAGTGAGTTGCACTGAAAAACTTAGAATTTACTGAAAAACCCGCATTAGACGAAATACACAGTGTAGTACATAGTATATGAGTGAGTTGCACTGAAAAACTTAGAATTTACTGAAAAACCCGCATTAGACGAAATGCACAGTGTAGTACATTGTATATGAGTGAGTTGCACTGAAAAACTTAGAATTTACTGAAAAACCCGCATTAGACGAAATGCACAGTGTAGTACATTGTATATGAGTGAGTTGCACTGAAAAACTTAGAATTTACTGAAAAACCCGCATTAGATGAAATGCACAGTTTAGTACATTGTATATGAGTGAGTTGCACTGAAAAACTTAGAATTTACTGAAAAACCCGCATTAGAAGAAATGCACAGTGTAGTACATTGTATATGAGTGAGTTGCACTGAAAAACTTAGAATTTACTGAAAAACCCGCATTAGACGAAATGTACAGTGTAGTACATTGTATATGAGTGAGTTGCACTGAAAAACTTAGAATTTACTGAAAAACCCGCATTAGACGAAATGCACAGTGTAGTACATTGTATATGAGTGAGTTGCACTGAAAAACTTAGAATTTACTGAAAAACCCGCATTAGACGAAATGAACAGTGTAGTACATTGTATATGAGTGAGTTGCACTGAAAAACTTAGAATTTACTGAAAAACCCGCATTAGACGAAATGTACAGTGTAGTACATTGTATATGAGTGAGTTGCACTGAAAAACTTAGAATTTACTGAAAAACCCGCATTAGACGAAATGTACAGTGTAGTACATAGTATATGAGTGAGTTGCACTGAAAAACTTAGAATTTACTGAAAAACCCTCATTAGACGAAATGCACAGTGTAGTACATAGTATATGAGTGAGTTGCACTGAAAAACTTAGAATTTACAGAAAAACCCGCATTAGACGAAATGCACAGTGTAGTACATTGTATATGAGTGAGTTGCACAGAAAAACTTAGACTTACTGAAAAACCCGCATTAGACGAAATGCACAGTGTAGTACATTGTATATGAGTGAGTTGCACTGAAAAACTTAGACTTTACTGAAAAACACGCATTAGACGAAATGCACAGTGTAGTACATTGTATATGAGTGAGTTGCACTGAAAAACTTAGAATTTACTGAAAAACCCGCATTAGACGAAATGCACAGTGTAGTACATTGTATATGAGTGAGTTGCACTGAAAAACTTAGAATTTACTGAAAAACCCGCATTAGACGAAATGCACAGTGTAGTACATTGTATATGAGTGAGTTGCACTGAAAAACTTAGAATTTACTGAAAAACCCGCATCAGACGAAATGCACAGTGTAGTACATTGTATATGAGTGAGTTGCACTGAAAAAATTAGAATTTACTGCAAAACCCGCATCAGACGAAATGCACAGTGTAGTACATAGTATATGAGTGAGTTGCACTGAAAAACTTAGAATTTACTGAAAAACCCGCATTAGACGAAATACACAGTGTAGTACATAGTATATGAGTGAGTTGCACTGAAAAACTTAGAATTTACTGAAAAACCCGCATTAGACGAAATGCAAAGTGTAGTACATTGTATATGAGTGAGTTGCACTGAAAAATTTAGAATTTACTGAAAAACCCGCATTAGAGGAAATGCACAGTGTAGTACATTGTATATGAGTGAGTTGCACTGAAAAACTTAGAATTTACTGAAAAACCCGCATTAGACGAAATGCACAGTGTAGTACATTGTATATGAGTGAGTTGCACTGAAAAACGTAGAATTTACTGAAAAACCCGAATTAGACGAAATGCACAGTGTAGTACATTGTATATGAGTGAGTTGCACTGAAAAACTTAGAATTTACTGAAAAACCCGCATTAGACGAAATGCACAGTTTAGTACATTGTATATGAGTGAGTTGCACTGAAAAACTTAGAATTTACTGAAAAACCCGCATTAGAAGAAATGCACAGTGTAGTACATTGTATATGAGTGAGTTGCACTGAAAAACTTAGAATTTACTGAAAAACCCGCATTAGACGAAATGCACAGTGTAGTACATTGTATATGAGTGAGTTGCACTGAAAAACTTAGAATTTACTGAAAAACCCGCATTAGACGAAATGTACAGTGTAGTACATTGTATATGAGTGAGTTGCACTGAAAAACTTAGAATTTACTGAAAAACCCGCATTAGACGAAATGCACAGTGTAGTACATTGTATATGAGTGAGTTGCACTGAAAAACTTAGAATTTACTGAAAAACCCGCATTAGACGAAATGAACAGTGTAGTACATTGTATATGAGTGAGTTGCACTGAAAAACTTAGAATTTACTGAAAAACCCGCATTAGACGAAATGCACAGTGTTGTACATTGTATATGAGTGAGTTGCACTGAAAAACTTAGAATTTACTGAAAAACCCGCATTAGACGAAATGCACAGTGTAGTACATTGTATATGAGTGAGTTGCACTGAAAAACTTAGAATTTACTGAAAAACCCGCATTAGACGAAATGCACAGTGTAGTACATTGTATATGAGTGAGTTGCACTGAAAAACTTAGAATTTACTGAAAAACCCGCATTAGACGAAATACACAGTGTAGTACATAGTATATGAGTGAGTTGCACTGAAAAACTTAGAATTTACTGAAAAACCCGCATTAGACGAAATGCACAGTGTAGTACATTGTATATGAGTGAGTTGCACTGAAAAAATTAGAATTTACTGAAAAACCCGCATTAGACGAAATGCACAGTGTAGTACATTGTATATGAGTGAGTTGCACTGAAAAACTTAGAATTTACTGAAAAACCCGCATTAGACGAAATGTACAGTGTAGTACATAGTATATGAGTGAGTTGCACTGAAAAACTTAGAATTTACTGAAAAACCCGCATTAGACGAAATGCACAGTGTAGTACATTGTATATGAGAGAGTTGCACTGAAACACTTAGAATTTACTGAAAAACCCGCATTAGACGAAATGAACAGTGTAGTACATTGTATATGAGTGAGTTGCACTGAAAAAATTAGAATTTACTGAAAAACCCGCATTAGACGAAATGCACAGTGTAGTACATTGTATATGAGTGAGTTGCACTGAAAAACTTAGAATTTACTGAAAAACCCGCATTAGATGAAATGCACAGTGTAGTACATTGTATATGAGTGAGTTGCACTGAAAAACTTAGAATTTACTGAAAAACCCGCATTAGACGAAATGCACAGTGTAGTACATTGTATATGAGTGAGTTGCACTGAAAAACTTAGAATTTACTGAAAAGCCCGCATTAGACGAAATGCACAGTGTAGTACATAGTATATGAGTGAATTGCACTGAAAAACTTAGAATTTACTGAAAAACCCGCATTAGACGAAATGAACAGTGTAGTACATTGTATATGAGTGAGTTGCACTGAAAAACTTAGAATTTACTGAAAAACCCGCATTAGACGAAATGCACAGTGTAGTACATTGTATATGAGTGAGTTGCACTGAAAAACTTAGAATTTACTGAAAAACCCGCATTAGACGAAATGTACAGTGTAGTACATAGTATATGAGTGAGTTGCACTGAAAAACTTAGAATTTACTGAAAAACCCGCATTAGACGAAATGCACAGTGTAGTACATTGTATATGAGTGAGTTGCACTGAAAAACTTAGAATTTACTGAAAAACCCGCATTAGACGAAATGCACAGTGTAGTACATAGTATATGAGTGAGTTGCACTGAAAAACTTAGAATTTACTGAAAAACCCGCATTAGACGAAATGCACAGTTTAGTATATTGTATATGAGTGAGTTGCACTGAAAAAATTAGAATTTACTGAAAAACCCGCATTAGACGAAATGCACAGTGTAGTACATTGTATATGAGTGAGTTGCACTGAAAAACTTAGAATTTACTGAAAAACCCGCATTAGACGAAATGCACAGTGTAGTACATTGTATATGAGTGAGTTGCACTGAAAAACTTAGAATTTACTGAAAAACACGCATTAGACGAAATGTACAGTGTAGTACATTGTATATGAGTGAGTTGCACTGAAAAACTTAGAATTTACTGAAAAACCCGCATTAGACGAAATGCACAGTGTAGTACATTGTATATGAGTGAGTTGCACTGAAAAACTTAGAATTTACTGAAAAACCCGCATTAGACGAAATGCACAGTGTAGTACATAGTATATGAGTGAGTTGCACTGAAAAACTTAGAATTTACTGAAAAACCCGCATTAGACGAAATGAACAGTGTAGTACATTGTATATGAGTGAGTTGCACTGAAAAACTTAGAATTTACTGAAAAACCCGCATTAGACAAAATGAACAGTGTAGTACATTGTATATGAGTGAGTTGCACTGAAAAACTTAGAATTTACTGAAAAACCCGCATTAGACGAAATGAACAGTGTAGTACATTGTATATGAGTGAGTTGCACTGAAAAACTTAGAATTTACTGAAAAACCCGCATTAGACGAAATGCACAGTGTAGTACATTGTATATGTGTGAGTTGCACTGAAAAACTTAGAATTTACTGAAAAACCCGCATTAGACGAAATGTACAGTGTAGTACATAGTATATGAGTGAGTTGCACTGAAAAACTTAGAATTTACTGAAAAACCCGCATTAGACGAAATGCACAGTGTAATACATAGTATATGAGTGAGTTGCACTGAAAAACTTAGAATTTACTGAAAAACCCGCATTAGACGAAATGCACAGTGTAGTACATTGTATATGAGTGAGTTGCACTGAAAAACTTAGAATTTACTGAAAAACCCGCATTAGACGAAATGAACAGTGTAGTACATTGTATATGAGTGAGTTGACTGAAAAACTTAGAATTTACTGAAAAACCCGCATTAGACGAAATGCAGAGTGTAGTACATTGTATATGAGTGAGTTGCACTGAAAAAATTAGAA
The DNA here is from genome assembly GCF_978045245.1 of Mus caroli. NCBI lineage: Eukaryota > Metazoa > Chordata > Mammalia > Rodentia > Muridae > Mus > Mus caroli. The sequence continues at coordinate 15,360 of NW_028227621.1, forward strand.
TTTACTGAAAAACCCGCATTAGACGAAATGCAGAGTGTAGTACATTGTATATGAGTGAGTTGCACTGAAAAACTTAGAATTTACTGAAAAACCCGCATTAGACGAAATGCACAGTTTAGTATATTGTATATGAGTGAGTTGCACTGAAAAACTTAGAATTTACTGAAAAACCCGCATTAGACGAAATGCACAGTGTAGTACATTGTATATGAGTGAGTTGCACTGAAAAACTTAGAATTTACTGAAAAACCCGCATTAGACGAAATGCACAGTGTAGTACATAGTATATGAGTGAGTTGCACTGAAAAACTTAGAATTTACTGAAAAAACCGCATTAGACGAAATGCACAGTGTAGTACATTGTATATGAGTGAGTTGCACTGAAAAACTTAGAATTTACTGAAAAACCCGCATTAGACGAAATGCACAGTGTAGTACATAGTATATGAGTGAGTTGCACTGAAATACTTAGAATTTACTGAAAAACCCGCATTAGACGAAATGCAAAGTGTAGTACATAGTATATGAGTGAGTTGCACTGAAAAACTTAGAATTTACTGAAAAACCCGCATTAGACGAAATGCACAGTGTAGTACATAGTATATGAGTGAGTTGCACTGAAAAACTTAGAATTTACTGAAAAACCCGCATTAGACGAAATGAACAGTGTAGTACATTGTATATGAGTGAGTTGCACTGAAAAACTTAGAATTTACTGAAAAACCCGCATTAGACGAAATGCACAGTGTAGTACATTGTATATGAGTGAGTTGCACTGAAAAACTTAGAATTTACTGAAAAACCCGCATTAGACGAAATGCACAGTGTAGTACATTGTATATGAGTGAGTTGCACTGAAAAACGTAGAATTTACTGAAAAACCCGCATTAGACGAAATGCACAGTGTAGTACATAGTATATGAGTGAGTTGCACTGAAAAAATTAGAATTTACTGAAAAACCCGCATCAGAAGAAATGCACCGTGTAGTACATTGTATATGAGTGAGTTGCACTGAAAAAATTAGAATTTACTGAAAAACCCGCATTAGACGAAATGCACAGTGTAGTACATTGTATATGAGTGAGTTGCACTGAAAAACTTAGAATTTACTGAAAAACCCGCATTAGACGAAATGCACAGTGTAGTACATTGTATATGAGTGAGTTGCACTGAAAAACTTAGAATTTACTGAAAAACCCGCATTAGACGAAATGCACAGTGTAGTACATTGTATATGAGTGAGTTGAACTGAAAAACTTAGAATTTACTGAAAAACCCGCATTAGACGAAATGCACAGTGTAGTACATTGTATATGAGTGAGTTGCACTGAAAAACTTAAAATTTACTGAAAAACCCGCATTAGACGAAATGCACAGTGTAGTACATTGTATATGAGTGAGTTGCACTGAAAAACTTAGAATTTACTGAAAAACCCGCATTAGACGAAATGCACAGTGTAGTACATTGTATATGAGTGAGTTGCACTGAAAAACTTAGAATTTACTGAAAAACACGCATTAGACGAAATGTACAGTGTAGTACATTGTATATGAGTGAGTTGCACTGAAAAACTTAGAATTTACTGAAAAAACCCGCATTAGACGAAATGCACAGTGTAGTACATTGTATATGAGTGAATTGCACTGAAAAACTTAGAATTTACTGAAAAACCCGCATTAGACGAAATGCACAGTGTAGTACATAGTATATGAGTGAGTTGCACTGAAAAACTTAGAATTTACTGAAAAACCCGCATTAGACGAAATGAACAGTGTAGTACATTGTATATGAGTGAGTTGCACTGAAAAACTTAGAATTTACTGAAAAACCCGCATTAGACAAAATGAACAGTGTAGTACATTGTATATGAGTGAGTTGCACTGAAAAACTTAGAATTTACTGAAAAACCCGCATTAGACGAAATGAACAGTGTAGTACATTGTATATGAGTGAGTTGCACTGAAAAACTTAGAATTTACTGAAAAACCCGCATTAGACGAAATGCACAGTGTAGTACATTGTATATGTGTGAGTTGCACTGAAAAACTTAGAATTTACTGAAAAACCCGCATTAGACGAAATGTACAGTGTAGTACATAGTATATGAGTGAGTTGCACTGAAAAACTTAGAATTTACTGAAAAACCCGCATTAGACGAAATGCACAGTGTAATACATAGTATATGAGTGAGTTGCACTGAAAAACTTAGAATTTACTGAAAAACCCGCATTAGACGAAATGCACAGTGTAGTACATTGTATATGAGTGAGTTGCACTGAAAAACTTAGAATTTACTGAAAAACCCGCATTAGACGAAATGCAGAGTGTAGTACATTGTATATGAGTGAGTTGCACTGAAAAACTTAGAATTTACTGAAAAACCCGCATTAGACGAAATGCACAGTGTAGTACATTGTATATGAGTGAGTTGCACTGAAAAACTTAGAATTTACTGAAAAACCCGCATTAGACGAAATGCACAGTGTAGTACATTGTATATGAGTGAGTTGCACTGAAAAACTTAGAATTTACTGAAAAACCCGCATTAGACGAAATGCACAGTGTAGTACATTGTATATGAGTGAGTTGCACTGAAAAACTTAGAATTTACTGAAAAACCCGCATTAGACGAAATGCACAGTGTAGTACATAGTATATGAGTGAGTTGCACTGAAAAACTTAGAATTTACTGAAAAAACCGCATTAGACGAAATGCACAGTGTAGTACATTGTATATGAGTGAGTTGCACTGAAAAACTTAGAATTTACTGAAAAACCCGCATTAGACGAAATGCACAGTGTAGTACATAGTATATGAGTGAGTTGCACTGAAATACTTAGAATTTACTGAAAAACCCGCATTAGACGAAATGCAAAGTGTAGTACATAGTATATGAGTGAGTTGCACTGAAAAACTTAGAATTTACTGAAAAACCCGCATTAGACGAAATGCACAGTGTAGTACATAGTATATGAGTGAGTTGCACTGAAAAACTTAGAATTTACTGAAAAACCCGCATTAGACGAAATGAACAGTGTAGTACATTGTATATGAGTGAGTTGCACTGAAAAACTTAGAATTTACTGAAAAACCCGCATTAGACGAAATGCACAGTGTAGTACATTGTATATGAGTGAGTTGCACTGAAAAACTTAGAATTTACTGAAAAACCCGCATTAGACGAAATGCACAGTGTAGTACATTGTATATGAGTGAGTTGCACTGAAAAACGTAGAATTTACTGAAAAACCCGCATTAGACGAAATGCACAGTGTAGTACATAGTATATGAGTGAGTTGCACTGAAAAAATTAGAATTTACTGAAAAACCCGCATCAGAAGAAATGCACCGTGTAGTACATTGTATATGAGTGAGTTGCACTGAAAAAATTAGAATTTACTGAAAAACCCGCATTAGACGAAATGCACAGTGTAGTACATTGTATATGAGTGAGTTGCACTGAAAAACTTAGAATTTACTGAAAAACCCGCATTAGACGAAATGCACAGTGTAGTACATTGTATATGAGTGAGTTGCACTGAAAAACTTAGAATTTACTGAAAAACCCGCATTAGACGAAATGCACAGTGTAGTACATTGTATATGAGTGAGTTGCACTGAAAAACTTAGAATTTACTGAAAAACCCGCATTAGACGAAATGCACAGTGTAGTACATTGTATATGAGTGAGTTGCACTGAAAAACTTAGAATTTACTGAAAAACCCGCATTAGACGAAATGCACAGTGTAGTACATTGTATATGAGTGAGTTGCACTGAAAAACTTAGAATTTACTGAAAAACCCGCATTAGACGAAATGCACAGTGTAGTACATTGTATATGAGTGAGTTGCACTGAAAAACTTAGAATTTACTGAAAAACCCGCATTAGACGAAATGCACAGTTTAGTATATTGTATATGAGTGAGTTGCACTGAAAAAATTAGAATTTACTGAAAAACCCGCATTAGACGAAATGCACAGTGTAGTACATTGTATATGAGTGAGTTGCACTGAAAAACTTAGAATTTACTGAAAAACCCGCATTAGACGAAATGCACAGTGTAGTACATTGTATATGAGTGAGTTGCACTGAAAAACTTAGAATTTACTGAAAAACCCGCATTAGACGAAATGCACAGTGTAGTACATTGTATATAAGTGAGTTGCACTGAAAAACTTAGAATTTACTGAAAACCCGCATTAGACGAAATGCACAGTGTAGTACATTGTATATGAGTGAGTTGCACTGAAAAACTTAGAATTTACTGAAAAACCCGCATTAGACGAAATGCACAGTGTAGTACATTGTATATGAGTGAGTTGCACTGAAAAACTTAGAATTTACTGAAAAACCCGCATTAGACGAAATGCACAGTGTAGTACATAGTATATGAGTGAATTGCACTGAAAAACTTAGAATTTACTGAAAAAACCGCATTAGACGAAATGCACAGTGTAGTACATTGTATATGAGTGAGTTGCACTGAAAAACTTAGAATTTACTGAAAAACCCGCATTAGACGAAATGCACAGTGTAGTACATAGTATATGAGTGAGTTGCACTGAAAAACTTAGAATTTACTGAAAAACCCGCATTAGACGAAATGCAAAGTGTAGTACATAGTATATGAGTGAGTTGCACTGAAAAACTTAGAATTTACTGAAAAACCCGCATTAGACGAAATGCACAGTGTAGTACATAGTATATGAGTGAGTTGCACTGAAAAACTTAGAATTTACTGAAAAACCCGCATTAGACGAAATGCACAGTGTAGTACATTGTATATGAGTGAGTTGCACTGAAAAACTTAGAATTTACTGAAAAACCCGCATTAGACGAAATGAACAGTGTAGTACATTGTATATGAGTGAGTTGCACTGAAAAACTTAGAATTTACTGAAAAACCCGCATTAGACGAAATGCACAGTGTAGTACATTGTATATGAGTGAGTTGCACTGAAAAACGTAGAATTTACTGAAAAACCCGCATTAGACGAAATGCACAGTGTAGTACATAGTATATGAGTGAGTTGCACTGAAAAAATTAGAATTTACTGAAAAACCCGCATCAGAAAAATGCACCGTGTAGTACATTGTATATGAGTGAGTTGCACTGAAAAAATTAGAATTTACTGAAAAATCCGCATTAGACGAAATGAACAGTGTAGTACATTGTATATGAGTGAGTTGCACTGAAAAACTTAGAATTTACTGAAAAACCCGCATTAGACGAAATGAACAGTGTAGTACATTGTATATGAGTGAGTTGCACTGAAAAACTTAGAATTTACTGAAAAACCCGCATTAGACGAAATGCACAGTGTAGTACATTGTATATGAGTGAGTTGCACTGAAAAACTTAGAATTTACTGAAAAACCCGCATTAGACGAAATGCACAGTGTAGTACATTGTATATGAGTGAGTTGCACTGAAAAACGTAGAATTTACTGAAAAACCGGCATTAGACGAAATGCACAGTGTAGTACATAGTATATGAGTGAGTTGCACTGAAAAAATTAGAATTTACTGAAAAACCCGCATCAGAAGAAATGCACCGTGTAGTACATTGTATATGAGTGAGTTGCACTGAAAAAATTAGAATTTACTGAAAAACCCGCATTAGACGAAATGCACAGTGTAGTACATTGTATATGAGTGAGTTGCACTGAAAAACTTAGAATTTACTGAAAAACCCGCATTAGACGAAATGAACAGTGTAGTACATTGTATATGAGTGAGTTGCACTGAAAAACTTAGAATTTACTGAAAAACCCGCATTAGACGAAATGCACAGTGTAGTACATTGTATATGAGTGAGTTGAACTGAAAAACTTAGAATTTACTGAAAAACCCGCATTAGACGAAATGCACAGTGTAGTACATTGTATATGAGTGAGTTGCACTGAAAAACTTAGAATTTACTGAAAAACCCGCATTAGACGAAATGCACAGTGTAGTACATTGTATATGAGTGAGTTGCACTGAAAAACTTAGAATTTACTGAAAAACCTGCATCATACGAAATGCACAGTGTAGTACATTGTATATGAGTGAGTTGCACTGAAAAAATTAGAATTTACTGAAAAACCCGCATTAGACGAAATACACAGTGTAGTACATAGTATATGAGTGAGTTGCACTGAAAAACATAGAATTTACTGAAAAACCCGCATTAGACGAAATACACAGTGTAGTACATTGTATATGAGTGAGTTGCACTGAAAAACTTAGAATTTACTGAAAAACCCGCATTAGACGAAATGCACAGTGTAGTACATAGTATATGAGTGAATTGCACTGAAAAACTTAGAATTTACTGAAAAAAACCGCATTAGACGAAATGCACAGTGTAGTACATTGTATATGAGTGAGTTGCACTGAAAAACTTAGAATTTACTGAAAAACCCGCATTAGACGAAATGCACAGTGTAGTACATAGTATATGAGTGAGTTGCACTGAAAAAATTAGAATTTACTGAAAAACCCGCATCAGAAAAAATGCACCGTGTAGTACATTGTATATGAGTGAGTTGCACTGAAAAAATTAGAATTTACTGAAAAATCCGCATTAGACGAAATGAACAGTGTAGTACATTGTATATGAGTGAGTTGCACTGAAAAACTTAGAATTTACTGAAAAACCCGCATTAGACGAAATGAACAGTGTAGTACATTGTATATGAGTGAGTTGCACTGAAAAACTTAGAATTTACTGAAAAAACCCGCATTAGACGAAATGCACAGTGTAGTACATTGTATATGAGTGAGTTGCACTGAAAAACTTAGAATTTACTGAAAAACCCGCATTAGACGAAATGCACAGTGTAGTACATTGTATATGAGTGAGTTGCACTGAAAACGTAGAATTTACTGAAAAACCGGCATTAGACGAAATGCACAGTGTAGTACATAGTATATGAGTGAGTTGCACTGAAAAAATTAGAATTTACTGAAAAACCCGCATCAGAAGAAATGCACCGTGTAGTACATTGTATATGAGTGAGTTGCACTGAAAAAATTAGAATTTACTGAAAAACCCGCATTAGACGAAATGCACAGTGTAGTACATTGTATATGAGTGAGTTGCACTGAAAAACTTAGAATTTACTGAAAAACCCGCATTAGACGAAATGAACAGTGTAGTACATTGTATATGAGTGAGTTGCACTGAAAAACTTAGAATTTACTGAAAAACCCGCATTAGACGAAATGCACAGTGTAGTACATTGTATATGAGTGAGTTGAACTGAAAAACTTAGAATTTACTGAAAAACCCGCATTAGACGAAATGCACAGTGTAGTACATTGTATATGAGTGAGTTGCACTGAAAAACTTAGAATTTACTGAAAAACCCGCATTAGACGAAATGCACAGTGTAGTACATTGTATATGAGTGAGTTGCACTGAAAAACTTAGAATTTACTGAAAAACCTGCATCATACGAAATGCACAGTGTAGTACATTGTATATGAGTGAGTTGCACTGAAAAAATTAGAATTTACTGAAAAACCCGCATTAGACGAAATACACAGTGTAGTACATAGTATATGAGTGAGTTGCACTGAAAAACATAGAATTTACTGAAAAACCCGCATTAGACGAAATACACAGTGTAGTACATAGTATATGAGTGAGTTGCACTGAAAAACTTAGAATTTACTGAAAAACCCGCATTAGACGAAATGCACAGTGTAGTACATTGTATATGAGTGAGTTGCACTGAAAAATTTAGAATTTACTGAAAAACCCGCATTAGACGAAATGCAGAGTGTAGTACATTGTATATGAGTGAGTTGCACTGAAAAACTTAGAATTTACTGAAATACCCGCATTAGACGAAATGCACAGTGTAGTACATTGTATATGAGTGAGTTGCACTGAAAAACGTAGAATTTACTGAAAAACCCGCATTAGACGAAATGCACAGTGTAGTACATTGTATATGAGTGAGTTGCACTGAAAAACTTAGAATTTACTGAAAAACCCGCATTAGATGAAATGCACAGTTTAGTACATTGTATATGAGTGAGTTGCACTGAAAAACTTAGAATTTACTGAAAAACCCGCATTAGACGAAATGCACAGTGTAGTACATTGTATATGAGTGAGTTGCACTGAAAAACTTAGAATTTACTGAAAAACCCACATTAGACGAAATGCACAGTGTAGTACATTGTATATGAGTGAGTTGCACTGAAAAACTTAGAATTTACTGAAAAACCCGCATTAGACGAAATGTACAGTGTAGTACATAGTATATGAGTGAGTTGCACTGAAAAACTTAGAATTTACTGAAAAACCCGCATTAGACGAAATGCACAGTGTAGTACATTGTATATGAGAGAGTTGCACTGAAACACTTAGAATTTACTGAAAAACCCGCATTAGACGAAATGAACAGTGTAGTACATTGTATATGAGTGAGTTGCACTGAAAAAATTAGAATTTACTGAAAAACCCGCATTAGACGAAATGCACAGTGTAGTACATTGTATATGAGTGAGTTGCACTGAAAAACTTAGAATTTACTGAAAAACCCGCATTAGACGAAATGCACAGTGTAGTACATTGTATATGAGTGAGTTGCACTGAAAAACTTAGAATTTACTGAAAAACCCACATTAGACGAAATGCACAGTGTAGTACATTGTATATGAGTGAGTTGCACTGAAAAACTTAGAATTTACTGAAAAACCCGCATTAGACGAAATGCACAGTGTAGTACATAGTATATGAGTGAATTGCACTGAAAAACTTAGAATTTACTGAAAAATCCGCATTAGACGAAATGAACAGTGTAGTACATTGTATATGAGTGAGTTGCACTGAAAAACTTAGAATTTACTGAAAAACCCGCATTAGACGAAATGCACAGTGTAGTACATTGTATATGAGTGAGTTGCACTTAAAAACTTAGAATTTACTGAAAAACCCGCATTAGACGAAATGCTCAGTGTAGTACATTGTATATGAGTGAGTTGCACTGAAAAACTTAGAATTTACTGAAAAACCCGCATTAGACGAAATGCACAGTGTAGTACATTGTATATGAGTGAGTTGCACTGAAAAACTTAGAATTTACTGAAAAACCCGCATTAGACGAAATGCACAGTTTAGTATATTGTATATGAGTGAGTTGCACTGAAAAAATTAGAATTTACTGAAAAACCCGCATTAGACGAAATGCACAGTGTAGTACATTGTATATGAGTGAGTTGCACTGAAAAACTTAGAATTTACTGAAAAACCCGCATTAGACGAAATGCACAGTGTAGTACATTGTATATGAGTGAGTTGCACTGAAAAACTTAGAATTTACTGAAAAACCCGCATTAGACGAAATGTACAGTGTAGTATATTGTATATGAGTGAGTTGCACTGAAAAACTTAGAATTTACTGAAAAACCCGCATTAGACGAAATGCACAGTGTAGTACATTGTATATGAGTGAGTTGCACTGAAAAACTTAGAATTTACTGAAAAACCCGCATTAGACGAAATGCACAGTGTAGTACATAGTATATGAGTGAGTTGCACTGAAAAACTTAGAATTTACTGAAAAACCCGCATTAGACGAAATGAACAGTGTAGTACATTGTATATGAGTGAGTTGCACTGAAAAACTTAGAATTTACTGAAAAACCCGCATTAGACGAAATGCACAGTGTAAGTACATTGTATATGAGTGAGTTGAACTGAAAAACTTAGAATTTACTGAAAAACCCGCATTAGACGAAATGCACAGTGTAGTACATTGTATATGAGTGAGTTGCACTGAAAAACTTAGAATTTACTGAAAAACCCGCATTAGACGAAATGCACAGTG
>NW_028227621.1:25293-105613 GCF_978045245.1 Mus caroli
GTACTACACTGTTCATTTCGTCTAATGCGGTTTTTCAGTAAATTCTAAGTTTTTCAGTGCAACTCACTCATATACAATGTACTACACTGTTCATTTCGTCTAATGCGGGTTTTTCAGTAAATTCTAAGTTTTTCAGTGCAACTCACTCATATACTATGTACTACACTGTGCATTTCGTCTAATGCGGGTTTTTCAGTAAATTCTAAGTTTTTCAGTGCAACTCACTCATATACTATGTACTACACTGTGCATTTCGTCTAATGCGGGTTTTTCAGTAAATTCTAAGTTTTTCAGTGCAACTCACTCATATACTATGTACTACACTGTGCATTTCGTCTAATGCGGGTTTTTCAGTAAATTCTAAGTTTTTCAGTGCAACTCACTCATATACAATGTACTACACTGTGCATTTCGTCTAATGCGGGTTTTTCAGTAAATTCTAATTTTTTCAGTGCAACTCACTCATATACAATGTACTACACTGTGCATTTCGTCTAATGCGGGTTTTTCAGTAAATTCTAATTTTTTCAGTGCAACTCACTCATATACTATGTACTACACTGTGCATTTCGTCTAATGCGGGTTTTTCAGTAAATTCTACGTTTTTCAGTGCAACTCACTCATATACAATGTACTACACTGTGCATTTCGTCTAATGCGGGTTTTTCAGTAAATTCTAAGTTTTTCAGTGCAACTCACTCATATACAATGTACTACACTGTTCATTTCGTCTAATGCGGGTTTTTCAGTAAATTCTAAGTTTTTCAGTGCAACTCACTCATATACTATGTACTACACTGTGCATTTCGTCTAATGCGGGTTTTTCAGTAAATTCTAAGTTTTTCAGTGCAACTCACTCATATACAATGTACTACACTGTGCATTTCGTCTAATGCGGGTTTTTCAGTAAATTCTAATTTTTCAGTGCAACTCACTCATATACAATGTACTACACTGTGCATTTCGTCTAATGCGGGTTTTTCAGTAAATTCTAATTTTTTCAGTGCAACTCACTCATATACAATGTACTACACTGTGCATTTCGTCTAATGCGGGTTTTTTCAGTAAATTCTAATTTTTTCAGTGCAACTCACTCATATACAATATACTAAACTGTGCATTTCGTCTAATGCGGGTTTTTCAGTAAATTCTAAGTTTTTCAGTGCAACTCACTCATATACAATGTACTACACTGTGCATTTCGTCTAATGCGGGTTTTTCAGTAAATTCTAAGTTTTTCAGTGCAACTCACTCATATACAATGTACTACACTGTGCATTTCGTCTAATGCGGGTTTTTCAGTAAATTCTAAGTTTTTCAGTGCAACTCACTCATATACAATGTACTACACTGTGCATTTCGTCTAATGCGGGTTTTTCAGTAAATTCTAAGTTTTTCAGTGCAACTCACTCATATACAATGTACTACACTGTGCATTTCGTCTAATGCGGGTTTTTCAGTAAATTCTAAGTTTTTCAGTGCAACTCACTCATATACAATGTACTACACTGTTCATTTCGTCTAATGCGGGTTTTTCAGTAAATTCTAAGTTTTTCAGTGCAACTCACTCATATACAATGTACTACACTGTGCATTTCGTCTAATGCGGGTTTTTCAGTAAATTCTAAGTTTTTCAGTGCAACTCACTCATATACAATGTACTACACTGTGCATTTCGTCTGATGCGGGTTTTTCAGTAAATTCTAATTTTTTCAGTGCAACTCACTCATATACTATGTACTACACTGTGCATTTCGTCTAATGCGGGTTTTTCAGTAAATTCTACGTTTTTCAGTGCAACTCACTCATATACAATGTACTACACTGTGCATTTCGTCTAATGCGGGTTTTTCAGTAAATTCTAAGTTTTTCAGTGCAACTCACTCATATACAATGTACTACACTGTGCATTTCGTCTAATGCGGGTTTTTCAGTAAATTCTAAGTTTTTCAGTGCAACTCACTCATATACAATGTACTACACTGTGCATTTCGTCTAATGCGGGTTTTTCAGTAAATTCTAAGTTTTTCAGTGCAACTCACTCATATACAATGTACTACACTGTGCATTTCGTCTAATGCGGGTTTTTCAGTAAATTCTAAGTTTTTCAGTGCAACTCACTCATATACAATGTACTACACTGTGCATTTCGTCTAATGCGGGTTTTTCAGTAAATTCTAAGTTTTTCAGTGCAACTCACTCATATACAATGTACTACACTGTGCATTTCGTCTAATGCGGGTTTTTCAGTAAATTCTAAGTTTTTCAGTGCAACTCACTCATATACAATGTACTACACTGTGCATTTCGTCTAATGCGGGTTTTTCAGTAAATTCTAAGTTTTTCAGTGCAACTCACTCATATACAATGTACTACACTGTTCATTTCGTCTAATGCGGGTTTTTCAGTAAATTCTAAGTTTTTCAGTGCAACTCACTCATATACAATGTACTACACTGTGCATTTCGTCTAATGCGGGTTTTTCAGTAAATTCTAAGTTTTTCAGTGCAACTCACTCATATACAATGTACTACACTGTGCATTTCGTCTGATGCGGGTTTTTCAGTAAATTCTAATTTTTTCAGTGCAACTCACTCATATACTATGTACTACACTGTGCATTTCGTCTAATGCGGGTTTTTCAGTAAATTCTACGTTTTTCAGTGCAACTCACTCATATACAATGTACTACACTGTGCATTTCGTCTAATGCGGGTTTTTCAGTAAATTCTAAGTTTTTCAGTGCAACTCACTCATATACAATGTACTACACTGTGCATTTCGTCTAATGCGGGTTTTTCAGTAAATTCTAAGTTTTTCAGTGCAACTCACTCATATACAATGTACTACACTGTGCATTTCGTCTAATGCGGGTTTTTCAGTAAATTCTAAGTTTTTCAGTGCAACTCACTCATATACAATGTACTACACTGTGCATTTCGTCTAATGCGGGTTTTTCAGTAAATTCTAAGTTTTTCAGTGCAACTCACTCATATACAATGTACTACACTGTGCATTTCGTCTAATGCGGGTTTTTCAGTAAATTCTAAGTTTTTCAGTGCAACTCACTCATATACAATGTACTACACTGTGCATTTCGTCTAATGCGGGTTTTTCAGTAAATTCTAAGTTTTTCAGTGCAACTCACTCATATACAATGTACTACACTGTTCATTTCGTCTAATGCGGGTTTTTCAGTAAATTCTAAGTTTTTCAGTGCAACTCACTCATATACAATGTACTACACTGTTCATTTCGTCTAATGCGGGTTTTTCAGTAAATTCTAAGTTTTTCAGTGCAACTCACTCATATACTATGTACTACACTGTGCATTTCGTCTAATGCGGGTTTTTCAGTAAGTTCTAAGTTTTTCAGTGCAACTCACTCATATACTATGTACTACACTGTGCATTTCGTCTAATGCGGGTTTTTCAGTAAATTCTAAGTTTTTCAGTGCAACTCACTCATATACTATGTACTACACTGTGCATTTCGTCTAATGCGGGTTTTTCAGTAAATTCTAAGTTTTTCAGTGCAACTCACTCATATACAATGTACTACACTGTGCATTTCGTCTAATGCGGGTTTTTCAGTAAATTCTAAGTTTTTCAGTGCAACTCACTCATATACAATGTACTACACTGTGCATTTCGTCTAATGCGGGTTTTTCAGTAAATTCTAAGTTTTTCAGTGCAACTCACTCATATACAATGTACTACACTGTGCATTTCGTCTAATGCGGGTTTTTCAGTAAATTCTAAGTTTTTCAGTGCAACTCACTCATATACAATGTACTACACTGTGCATTTCGTCTAATGCGGGTTTTTCAGTAAATTCTAAGTTTTTCAGTGCAACTCACTCATATACAATGTACTACACTGTTCATTTCGTCTAATGCGGGTTTTTCAGTAAATTCTAAGTTTTTCAGTGCAACTCACTCATATACTATGTACTACACTGTGCATTTCGTCTAATGCGGGTTTTTCAGTAAATTCTAAGTTTTTCAGTGCAACTCACTCATATACTATGTACTACACTGTGCATTTCGTCTAATGCGGGTTTTTCAGTAAATTCTAAGTTTTTCAGTGCAACTCACTCATATACAATGTACTACACTGTGCATTTCGTCTAATGCGGGTTTTTCAGTAAATTCTAAGTTTTTCAGTGCAACTCACTCATATACAATGTACTACACTGTGCATTTCGTCTAATGCGGGTTTTTCAGTAAATTCTAAGTTTTTCAGTGCAACTCACTCATATACAATGTACTACACTGTGCATTTCGTCTAATGCGGGTTTTTCAGTAAATTCTAAGTTTTTCAGTGCAACTCACTCATATACAATGTACTACACTGTGCATTTCGTCTGATGCGGGTTTTTCAGTAAATTCTAATTTTTTCAGTGCAACTCACTCATATACTATGTACTACACTGTGCATTTCGTCTAATGCGGGTTTTTCAGTAAATTCTACGTTTTTCAGTGCAACTCACTCATATACAATGTACTACACTGTGCATTTCGTCTAATGCGGGTTTTTCAGTAAATTCTAAGTTTTTCAGTGCAACTCACTCATATACAATGTACTACACTGTGCATTTCGTCTAATGCGGGTTTTTCAGTAAATTCTAAGTTTTTCAGTGCAACTCACTCATATACAATGTACTACACTGTGCATTTCGTCTAATGCGGGTTTTTCAGTAAATTCTAAGTTTTTCAGTGCAACTCACTCATATACAATGTACTACACTGTGCATTTCGTCTAATGCGGGTTTTTCAGTAAATTCTAAGTTTTTCAGTGCAACTCACTCATATACAATGTACTACACTGTGCATTTCGTCTAATGCGGGTTTTTCAGTAAATTCTAAGTTTTTCAGTGCAACTCACTCATATACAATGTACTACACTGTGCATTTCGTCTAATGCGGGTTTTTCAGTAAATTCTAAGTTTTTCAGTGCAACTCACTCATATACAATGTACTACACTGTTCATTTCGTCTAATGCGGGTTTTTCAGTAAATTCTAAGTTTTTCAGTGCAACTCACTCATATACAATGTACTACACTGTTCATTTCGTCTAATGCGGGTTTTTCAGTAAATTCTAAGTTTTTCAGTGCAACTCACTCATATACTATGTACTACACTGTGCATTTCGTCTAATGCGGGTTTTTCAGTAAGTTCTAAGTTTTTCAGTGCAACTCACTCATATACTATGTACTACACTGTGCATTTCGTCTAATGCGGGTTTTTCAGTAAATTCTAAGTTTTTCAGTGCAACTCACTCATATACTATGTACTACACTGTGCATTTCGTCTAATGCGGGTTTTTCAGTAAATTCTAAGTTTTTCAGTGCAACTCACTCATATACAATGTACTACACTGTGCATTTCGTCTAATGCGGGTTTTTCAGTAAATTCTAATTTTTCCAGTGCAACTCACTCATATACAATGTACTACACTGTGCATTTCGTCTGATGCGGGTTTTTCAGTAAATTCTAATTTTTTCAGTGCAACTCACTCATATACTATGTACTACACTGTGCATTTCGTCTAATGCGGGTTTTTCAGTAAATTCTACGTTTTTCAGTGCAACTCACTCATATACAATGTACTACACTGTGCATTTCGTCTAATGCGGGTTTTTCAGTAAATTCTAAGTTTTTCAGTGCAACTCACTCATATACAATGTACTACACTGTTCATTTCGTCTAATGCGGGTTTTTCAGTAAATTCTAAGTTTTTCAGTGCAACTCACTCATATACAATGTACTACACTGTTCATTTCGTCTAATGCGGGTTTTTCAGTAAATTCTAAGTTTTTCAGTGCAACTCACTCATATACTATGTACTACACTGTGCATTTCGTCTAATGCGGGTTTTTCAGTAAATTCTAAGTTTTTCAGTGCAACTCACTCATATACTATGTACTACACTGTGCATTTCGTCTAATGCGGGTTTTTCAGTAAATTCTAAGTTTTTCAGTGCAACTCACTCATATACTATGTACTACACTGTGCATTTCGTCTAATGCGGGTTTTTCAGTAAATTCTAAGTTTTTCAGTGCAACTCACTCATATACAATGTACTACACTGTGCATTTCGTCTAATGCGGGTTTTTCAGTAAATTCTAATTTTTTCAGTGCAACTCACTCATATACAATGTACTACACTGTGCATTTCGTCTGATGCGGGTTTTTCAGTAAATTCTAATTTTTTCAGTGCAACTCACTCATATACTATGTACTACACTGTGCATTTCGTCTAATGCGGGTTTTTCAGTAAATTCTACGTTTTTCAGTGCAACTCACTCATATACAATGTACTACACTGTGCATTTCGTCTAATGCGGGTTTTTCAGTAAATTCTAAGTTTTTCAGTGCAACTCACTCATATACAATGTACTACACTGTTCATTTCGTCTAATGCCGGTTTTTCAGTAAATTCTAAGTTTTTCAGTGCAACTCACTCATATACTATGTACTACACTGTGCATTTCGTCTAATGCGGGTTTTTCAGTAAATTCTAAGTTTTTCAGTGCAACTCACTCATATACAATGTACTACACTGTGCATTTCGTCTAATGCGGGTTTTTCAGTAAATTCTAAATTTTTCAGTGCAACTCACTCATATACAATGTACTACACTGTGCATTTCGTCTAATGCGGGTTTTTCAGTAAATTCTAATTTTTTCAGTGCAACTCACTCATATACAATGTACTACACTGTGCATTTCGTCTAATGCGGGTTTTTCAGTAAATTCTAATTTTTTCAGTGCAACTCACTCATATACAATATACTAAACTGTGCATTTCGTCTAATGCGGGTTTTTCAGTAAATTCTAAGTTTTTCAGTGCAACTCACTCATATACAATGTACTACACTGTGCATTTCGTCTAATGCGGGTTTTTCAGTAAATTCTAAGTTTTTCAGTGCAACTCACTCATATACAATGTACTACACTGTGCATTTCGTCTAATGCGGGTTTTTCAGTAAATTCTAAGTTTTTCAGTGCAACTCACTCATATACAATGTACTACACTGTGCATTTCGTCTAATGCGGGTTTTTCAGTAAATTCTAAGTTTTTCAGTGCAACTCACTCATATACAATGTACTACACTGTGCATTTCGTCTAATGCGGGTTTTTCAGTAAATTCTAAGTTTTTCAGTGCAACTCACTCATATACAATGTACTACACTGTTCATTTCGTCTAATGCGGGTTTTTCAGTAAATTCTAAGTTTTTCAGTGCAACTCACTCATATACAATGTACTACACTGTGCATTTCGTCTAATGCGGGTTTTTCAGTAAATTCTAAGTTTTTCAGTGCAACTCACTCATATACAATGTACTACACTGTGCATTTCGTCTGATGCGGGTTTTTCAGTAAATTCTAATTTTTTCAGTGCAACTCACTCATATACTATGTACTACACTGTGCATTTCGTCTAATGCGGGTTTTTCAGTAAATTCTACGTTTTTCAGTGCAACTCACTCATATACAATGTACTACACTGTGCATTTCGTCTAATGCGGGTTTTTCAGTAAATTCTAAGTTTTTCAGTGCAACTCACTCATATACAATGTACTACACTGTGCATTTCGTCTAATGCGGGTTTTTCAGTAAATTCTAAGTTTTTCAGTGCAACTCACTCATATACAATGTACTACACTGTGCATTTCGTCTAATGCGGGTTTTTCAGTAAATTCTAAGTTTTTCAGTGCAACTCACTCATATACAATGTACTACACTGTGCATTTCGTCTAATGCGGGTTTTTCAGTAAATTCTAAGTTTTTCAGTGCAACTCACTCATATACAATGTACTACACTGTGCATTTCGTCTAATGCGGGTTTTTCAGTAAATTCTAAGTTTTTCAGTGCAACTCACTCATATACAATGTACTACACTGTGCATTTCGTCTAATGCGGGTTTTTCAGTAAATTCTAAGTTTTTCAGTGCAACTCACTCATATACAATGTACTACACTGTTCATTTCGTCTAATGCGGGTTTTTCAGTAAATTCTAAGTTTTTCAGTGCAACTCACTCATATACAATGTACTACACTGTTCATTTCGTCTAATGCGGGTTTTTCAGTAAATTCTAAGTTTTTCAGTGCAACTCACTCATATACTATGTACTACACTGTGCATTTCGTCTAATGCGGGTTTTTCAGTAAGTTCTAAGTTTTTCAGTGCAACTCACTCATATACTATGTACTACACTGTGCATTTCGTCTAATGCGGGTTTTTCAGTAAATTCTAAGTTTTTCAGTGCAACTCACTCATATACTATGTACTACACTGTGCATTTCGTCTAATGCGGGTTTTTCAGTAAATTCTAAGTTTTTCAGTGCAACTCACTCATATACAATGTACTACACTGTGCATTTCGTCTAATGCGGGTTTTTCAGTAAATTCTAATTTTTTCAGTGCAACTCACTCATATACAATGTACTACACTGTGCATTTCGTCTGATGCGGGTTTTTCAGTAAATTCTAATTTTTTCAGTGCAACTCACTCATATACTATGTACTACACTGTGCATTTCGTCTAATGCGGGTTTTTCAGTAAATTCTACGTTTTTCAGTGCAACTCACTCATATACAATGTACTACACTGTGCATTTCGTCTAATGCGGGTTTTTCAGTAAATTCTAAGTTTTTCAGTGCAACTCACTCATATACAATGTACTACACTGTTCATTTCGTCTAATGCGGGTTTTTCAGTAAATTCTAAGTTTTTCAGTGCAACTCACTCATATACAATGTACTACACTGTTCATTTCGTCTAATGCGGGTTTTTCAGTAAATTCTAAGTTTTTCAGTGCAACTCACTCATATACTATGTACTACACTGTGCATTTCGTCTAATGCGGGTTTTTCAGTAAATTCTAAGTTTTTCAGTGCAACTCACTCATATACTATGTACTACACTGTGCATTTCGTCTAATGCGGGTTTTTCAGTAAATTCTAAGTTTTTCAGTGCAACTCACTCATATACTATGTACTACACTGTGCATTTCGTCTAATGCGGGTTTTTCAGTAAATTCTAAGTTTTTCAGTGCAACTCACTCATATACAATGTACTACACTGTGCATTTCGTCTAATGCGGGTTTTTCAGTAAATTCTAATTTTTTCAGTGCAACTCACTCATATACAATGTACTACACTGTGCATTTCGTCTGATGCGGGTTTTTCAGTAAATTCTAATTTTTTCAGTGCAACTCACTCATATACTATGTACTACACTGTGCATTTCGTCTAATGCGGGTTTTTCAGTAAATTCTACGTTTTTCAGTGCAACTCACTCATATACAATGTACTACACTGTGCATTTCGTCTAATGCGGGTTTTTCAGTAAATTCTAAGTTTTTCAGTGCAACTCACTCATATACAATGTACTACACTGTTCATTTCGTCTAATGCCGGTTTTTCAGTAAATTCTAAGTTTTTCAGTGCAACTCACTCATATACTATGTACTACACTGTGCATTTCGTCTAATGCGGGTTTTTCAGTAAATTCTAAGTTTTTCAGTGCAACTCACTCATATACAATGTACTACACTGTGCATTTCGTCTAATGCGGGTTTTTCAGTAAATTCTAAATTTTTCAGTGCAATTCACTCATATACAATGTACTACACTGTGCATTTCGTCTAATGCGGGTTTTTCAGTAAATTCTAATTTTTTCAGTGCAACTCACTCATATACAATGTACTACACTGTGCATTTCGTCTAATGCGGGTTTTTCAGTAAATTCTAATTTTTTCAGTGCAACTCACTCATATACAATATACTAAACTGTGCATTTCGTCTAATGCGGGTTTTTCAGTAAATTCTAAGTTTTTCAGTGCAACTCACTCATATACAATGTACTACACTGTGCATTTCGTCTAATGCGGGTTTTTCAGTAAATTCTAAGTTTTTCAGTGCAACTCACTCATATACAATGTACTACACTGTGCATTTCGTCTAATGCGGGTTTTTCAGTAAATTCTAAGTTTTTCAGTGCAACTCACTCATATACAATGTACTACACTGTGCATTTCGTCTAATGCGGGTTTTTCAGTAAATTCTAAGTTTTTCAGTGCAACTCACTCATATACAATGTACTACACTGTTCATTTCGTCTAATGCGGGTTTTTCAGTAAATTCTAAGTTTTTCAGTGCAATTCACTCATATACTATGTACTACACTGTGCATTTCGTCTAATGCGGGTTTTTCAGTAAATTCTAAGTTTTTCAGTGTAACTCACTCATATACAATGTACTACACTGTGCATTTCGTCTAATGCGGGTTTTTCAGTAAATTCTAAGTTTTTCAGTGCAACTCACTCATATACAATGTACTACACTGTGCATTTCGTCTAATGCGGGTTTTTCAGTAAATTCTAAGTTTTTCAGTGCAACTCACTCATATACAATGTACTACACTGTGCATTTCGTCTAATGCGGGTTTTTCAGTAAATTCTAATTTTTTCAGTGCAACTCACTCATATACAATGTACTACACTGTTCATTTCGTCTAATGCGGGGTTTTCAGTAAATTCTAAGTGTTTCAGTGCAACTCTCTCATATACAATGTACTACACTGTGCATTTCGTCTAATGTGGGTTTTTCAGTAAATTCTAAGTTTTTCAGTGCAACTCACTCATATACAATGTACTACACTGTGCATTTCGTCTAATGCGGGTTTTTCAGTAAATTCTAATTTTTTCAGTGCAACTCACTCATATACAATGTACTAAACTGTGCATTTCATCTAATGCGGGTTTTTCAGTAAATTCTAAGTTTTTCAGTGCAACTCACTCATATACAATGTACTACACTGTGCATTTCGTCTAATGCGGGTTTTTCAGTAAATTCTACGTTTTTCAGTGCAACTCACTCATATACAATGTACTACACTGTGCATTTCGTCTAATGCGGGTATTTCAGTAAATTCTAAGTTTTTCAGTGCAACTCACTCATATACAATGTACTACACTCTGCATTTCGTCAAATGCGGGTTTTTCAGTAAATTCTAAATTTTTCAGTGCAACTCACTCATATAAAATGTACTACACTGTGCATTTCGTCTGATGCAGGTTTTTCAGTAAATTCTAAGTTTTTTCAGTGCAACTCACTCATATACAATGTACTACACTGTGCATTTCGTCTAATGCGGGTTTTTCAGTAAATTCTAAGTTTTTCAGTGCAACTCACTCATATACAATGTACTACACTGTTCATTTCGTCTAATGCGGGTTTTTCAGTAAATTCTAAGTTTTTCAGTGCAACTCACTCATATACTATGTACTACACTGTGCATTTCGTCTAATGCGGGTTTTTCAGTAAATTCTAAGTTTTTCAGTGCAACTCACTCATATACTATGTACTACACTGTGCATTTCGTCTAATGCGGGTTTTTCAGTAAATTCTAAGTTTTTCAGTGCAACTCACTCATATACTATGTACTACACTGTGCATTTCGTCTAATGCGGGTTTTTCAGTAAATTCTAAGTTTTTCAGTGCAACTCACTCATATACAATGTACTACACTGTGCATTTCGTCTAATGCGGGTTTTTCAGTAAATTCTAATTTTTTCAGTGCAACTCACTCATATACAATGTACTACACTGTGCATTTCGTCTGATGCGGGTTTTTCAGTAAATTCTAATTTTTTCAGTGCAACTCACTCATATACTATGTACTACACTGTGCATTTCGTCTAATGCGGGTTTTTCAGTAAATTCTACGTTTTTCAGTGCAACTCACTCATATACAATGTACTACACTGTGCATTTCGTCTAATGCGGGTTTTTCAGTAAATTCTAAGTTTTTCAGTGCAACTCACTCATATACAATGTACTACACTGTTCATTTCGTCTAATGCCGGTTTTTCAGTAAATTCTAAGTTTTTCAGTGCAACTCACTCATATACTATGTACTACACTGTGCATTTCGTCTAATGCGGGTTTTTCAGTAAATTCTAAGTTTTTCAGTGCAACTCACTCATATACAATGTACTACACTGTGCATTTCGTCTAATGCGGGTTTTTCAGTAAATTCTAAATTTTTCAGTGCAATTCACTCATATACAATGTACTACACTGTGCATTTCGTCTAATGCGGGTTTTTCAGTAAATTCTAATTTTTTCAGTGCAACTCACTCATATACAATGTACTACACTGTGCATTTCGTCTAATGCGGGTTTTTCAGTAAATTCTAATTTTTTCAGTGCAACTCACTCATATACAATATACTAAACTGTGCATTTCGTCTAATGCGGGTTTTTCAGTAAATTCTAAGTTTTTCAGTGCAACTCACTCATATACAATGTACTACACTGTGCATTTCGTCTAATGCGGGTTTTTCAGTAAATTCTAAGTTTTTCAGTGCAACTCACTCATATACAATGTACTACACTGTGCATTTCGTCTAATGCGGGTTTTTCAGTAAATTCTAAGTTTTTCAGTGCAACTCACTCATATACAATGTACTACACTGTGCATTTCGTCTAATGCGGGTTTTTCAGTAAATTCTAAGTTTTTCAGTGCAACTCACTCATATACAATGTACTACACTGTTCATTTCGTCTAATGCGGGTTTTTCAGTAAATTCTAAGTTTTTCAGTGCAATTCACTCATATACTATGTACTACACTGTGCATTTCGTCTAATGCGGGTTTTTCAGTAAATTCTAAGTTTTTCAGTGTAACTCACTCATATACAATGTACTACACTGTGCATTTCGTCTAATGCGGGTTTTTCAGTAAATTCTAAGTTTTTCAGTGCAACTCACTCATATACAATGTACTACACTGTGCATTTCGTCTAATGCGGGTTTTTCAGTAAATTCTAAGTTTTTCAGTGCAACTCACTCATATACAATGTACTACACTGTGCATTTCGTCTAATGCGGGTTTTTCAGTAAATTCTAATTTTTTCAGTGCAACTCACTCATATACAATGTACTACACTGTTCATTTCGTCTAATGCGGGGTTTTCAGTAAATTCTAAGTGTTTCAGTGCAACTCTCTCATATACAATGTACTACACTGTGCATTTCGTCTAATGTGGGTTTTTCAGTAAATTCTAAGTTTTTCAGTGCAACTCACTCATATACAATGTACTACACTGTGCATTTCGTCTAATGCGGGTTTTTCAGTAAATTCTAATTTTTTCAGTGCAACTCACTCATATACAATGTACTAAACTGTGCATTTCATCTAATGCGGGTTTTTCAGTAAATTCTAAGTTTTTCAGTGCAACTCACTCATATACAATGTACTACACTGTGCATTTCGTCTAATGCGGGTTTTTCAGTAAATTCTACGTTTTTCAGTGCAACTCACTCATATACAATGTACTACACTGTGCATTTCGTCTAATGCGGGTATTTCAGTAAATTCTAAGTTTTTCAGTGCAACTCACTCATATACAATGTACTACACTCTGCATTTCGTCAAATGCGGGTTTTTCAGTAAATTCTAAATTTTTCAGTGCAACTCACTCATATACAATGTACTACACTGTGCATTTCGTCTGATGCAGGTTTTTCAGTAAATTCTAAGTTTTTCAGTGCAACTCACTCATATACAATGTACTACACTGTGCATTTCGTCTAATGCGGGTTTTTCAGTAAATTCTAAGTTTTTCAGTGCAACTCACTCATATACAATGTACTACACTGTGCATTTCGTCTAATGCGGGTTTTTCAGTAAATTCTAAGTTTTTCAGTGCAACTCACTCATATACAATGTACTACACTGTGCATTTCGTCTAATGCGGGTTTTTCAGTAAATTCTAAGTTTTTCAGTGCAACTCACTCATATACAATGTACTACACTGTGCATTTCGTCTAATGCGGGTTTTTCAGTAAATTCTAAGTTTTTCAGTGCAACTCACTCATATACAATGTACTACACTGTGCATTTCGTCTAATGCGGGTTTTTCAGTAAATTCTAAGTTTTTCAGTGCAACTCACTCATATACAATGTACTACACTGTTCATTTCGTCTAATGCGGGTTTTTCAGTAAATTCTAAGTTTTTCAGTGCAATTCACTCATATACTATGTACTACACTGTGCATTTCGTCTAATGCGGGTTTTTCAGTAAATTCTAAGTTTTTCAGTGTAACTCACTCATATACAATGTACTACACTGTGCATTTCGTCTAATGCGGGTTTTTCAGTAAATTCTAAGTTTTTCAGTGCAACTCACTCATATACAATGTACTACACTGTGCATTTCGTCTAATGCGGGTTTTTCAGTAAATTCTAAGTTTTTCAGTGCAACTCACTCATATACAATGTACTACACTGTGCATTTCGTCTAATGCGGGTTTTTCAGTAAATTCTAATTTTTTCAGTGCAACTCACTCATATACAATGTACTACACTGTTCATTTCGTCTAATGCGGGTTTTTCAGTAAATTCTAAGTGTTTCAGTGCAACTCTCTCATATACAATGTACTACACTGTGCATTTCGTCTAATGTGGGTTTTTCAGTAAATTCTAAGTTTTTCAGTGCAACTCACTCATATACAATGTACTACACTGTGCATTTCGTCTAATGCGGGTTTTTCAGTAAATTCTAAGTTTTTCAGTGCAACTCACTCATATACAATGTACTAAACTGTGCATTTCATCTAATGCGGGTTTTTCAGTAAATTCTAAGTTTTTCAGTGCAACTCACTCATATACAATGTACTACACTGTGCATTTCGTCTAATGCGGGTTTTTCAGTAAATTCTAAGTTTTTCAGTGCAACTCACTCATATACAATGTACTACACTGTGCATTTCGTCTAATGCGGGTATTTCAGTAAATTCTAAGTTTTTCAGTGCAACTCACTCATATACAATGTACTACACTCTGCATTTCGTCAAATGCGGGTTTTTCAGTAAATTCTAAATTTTTCAGTGCAACTCACTCATATACAATGTACTACACTGTGCATTTCGTCTAATGCGGGTTTTTCAGTAAATTCTAAGTTTTTCAGTGCAACTCACTCATATACAATGTACTACACTGTTCATTTCGTCTAATGCGGGTTTTTCAGTAAATTCTAAGTTTTTCAGTGCAACTCACTCATATACAATGTACTACACTGTGCATTTCGTCTAATGCGGGTTTTTCAGTAAATTCTAATTTTTTCAGTGCAACTCACTCATATACAATGTACTACACGGTGCATTTCTTCTGATGCGGGTTTTTCAGTAAATTCTAATTTTTTCAGTGCAACTCACTCATATACTATGTACTACACTGTGCATTTCGTCTAATGCGGGTTTTTCAGTAAATTCTACGTTTTTCAGTGCAACTCACTCATATACAATGTACTACACTGTGCATTTCGTCTAATGCGGGTTTTTCAGTAAATTCTAATTTTTTCAGTGCAACTCACTCATATACAATGTACTACACTGTTCATTTCGTCTAATGCGGGTTTTTCAGTAAATTCTAAGTTTTTCAGTGCAACTCACTCATATACAATGTACTACACTGTTCATTTCGTCTAATGCGGGTTTTTCAGTAAATTCTAAGTTTTTCAGTGCAACTCACTCATATACTATGTACTACACTGTGCATTTCGTCTAATGCGGGTTTTTCAGTAAATTCTAAGTTTTTCAGTGCAACTCACTCATATACAATGTACTACACTGTGCATTTCGTCTAATGCGGGTTTTTCAGTAAATTCTAAGTTTTTCAGTGCAACTCACTCATATACAATGTACTACACTGTGCATTTCGTCTGATGCGGGTTTTTCAGTAAATTCTAATTTTTTCAGTGCAACTCACTCATATACTATGTACTACCTGTGCATTTCGTCTAATGCGGGTTTTTCAGTAAATTCTACGTTTTTCAGTGCAACTCACTCATATACAATGTACTACACTGTGCATTTCGTCTAATGCGGGTTTTTCAGTAAATTCTAAGTTTTGAAGTGCAACTCACTCATATACAATGTACTACACTGTGCATTTCGTCTAATGCGGGTTTTTCAGTAAATTCTAAGTTTTTCAGTGCAACTCACTCATATACAATGTACTACACTGTGCATTTCGTCTAATGCGGGTTTTTCAGTAAATTCTAAGTTTTTCAGTGCAACTCACTCATATACAATGTACTACACTGTGCATTTCGTCTAATGCGGGTTTTTCAGTAAATTCTAAGTTTTTCAGTGCAACTCACTCATATACAATGTACTACACTGTGCATTTCGTCTAATGCGGGTTTTTCAGTAAATTCTAAGTTTTTAGTCAGTGCAACTCACTCATATACAATGTACTACACTGTGCATTTCGTCTAATGCGGGTTTTTCAGTAAATTCTAAGTTTTTCAGTGCAACTCACTCATATACAATGTACTACACTGTTCATTTCGTCTAATGCGGGTTTTTCAGTAAATTCTAAGTTTTTCAGTGCAACTCACTCATTATAGAATGTACTACACTGTTCATTTCGTCTAATGCGGGTTTTTCAGTAAATTCTAAGTTTTTCAGTGCAACTCACTCATATACTATGTACTACACTGTGCATTTCGTCTAATGCGGGTTTTTCAGTAAATTCTAAGTTTTTCAGTGCAACTCACTCATATACTATGTACTACACTGTGCATTTCGTCTAATGCGGGTTTTTCAGTAAATTCTAAGTTTTTCAGTGCAACTCACTCATATACTATGTACTACACTGTGCATTTCGTCTAATGCGGGTTTTTCAGTAAATTCTAAGTTTTTCAGTGCAACTCACTCATATACAATGTACTACACTGTGCATTTCGTCTAATGCGGGTTTTTCAGTAAATTCCTAATTTTTTCAGTGCAACTCACTCATATACAATGTACTACACTGTGCATTTCGTCTGATGCGGGTTTTTCAGTAAATTCTAATTTTTTCAGTGCAACTCACTCATATACTATGTACTACACTGTGGCATTTCGTCTAATGCGGGTTTTTCAGTAAATTCTAAGTTTTTCAGTGCAACTCACTCATATACAATGTACTACACTGTGCATTTCGTCTATGCGGGTTTTTCAGTAAATTCTAAGTTTTTCAGTGCAACTCACTCATATACAATGTACTACACTGTTCATTTCGTCTAATGCGGGTTTTTCAGTAAATTCTAAGTTTTTCAGTGCAACTCACTCATATACAATGTACTACACTGTTCATTTCGTCTAATGCGGGTTTTTCAGTAAATTCTAAGTTTTTCAGTGCAACTCACTCATATACTATGTACTACACTGTGCATTTCGTCTAATGCGGGTTTTTCAGTAATTCTAAGTTTTTCAGTGCAACTCACTCATATACTATGTACTACACTGTGCATTTCGTCTAATGCGGGTTTTTCAGTAAATTCTAAGTTTTTCAGTGCAACTCACTCATATACTATGTACTACACTGTGCATTTCGTCTAATGCGGGTTTTTCAGTAAATTCTAAGTTTTTTCAGTGCAACTCACTCATATACAATGTACTACACTGTGCATTTCGTCTAATGCGGGTTTTTCAGTAAATTCTAATTTTTTCAGTGCAACTCACTCATATACAATGTACTACACTGTGCATTTCGTCTGATGCGGGTTTTTCAGTAAATTCTAATTTTTTCAGTGCAACTCACTCATATACTATGTACTACACTGTGCATTTCGTCTAATGCGGGTTTTTCAGTAAATTCTACGTTTTTCAGTGCAACTCACTCATATACAATGTACTACACTGTGCATTTCGTCTAATGCGGGTTTTT
The DNA here is from genome assembly GCF_978045245.1 of Mus caroli. Lineage (NCBI taxonomy): Eukaryota > Metazoa > Chordata > Mammalia > Rodentia > Muridae > Mus > Mus caroli. Next base: position 43,030 of record NW_028227621.1, read on the forward strand.
CAGTAAATTCTAAGTTTTTCAGTGCAACTCACTCATTACAATGTACTACACTGTTCATTTCGTCTAATGCGGGTTTTTCAGTAAATTCTAAGTTTTTCAGTGCAACTCACTCATATACTATGTACTACACTGTGCATTTCGTCTAATGCGGGTTTTTCAGTAAATTCTAAGTTTTTCAGTGCAACTCACTCATATACAATGTACTACACTGTGCATTTCGTCTAATGCGGGTTTTTCAGTAAATTCTAAATTTTTCAGTGCAATTCACTCATATACAATGTACTACACTGTGCATTTCGTCTAATGCGGGTTTTCAGTAAATTCTAATTTTTTTTCAGTGCAACTCACTCATATACAATGTACTACACTGTGCATTTCGTCTAATGCGGGTTTTTCAGTAAATTCTAATTTTTTCAGTGCAACTCACTCATATACAATATACTAAACTGTGCATTTCGTCTAATGCGGGTTTTTCAGTAAATTCTAAGTTTTTCAGTGCAACTCACTCATATACAATGTACTACACTGTGCATTTCGTCTAATGCGGGTTTTTCAGTAAATTCTAAGTTTTTCAGTGCAACTCACTCATATACAATGTACTACACTGTGCATTTCGTCTAATGCGGGTTTTTCAGTAAATTCTAAGTTTTTCAGTGCAACTCACTCATATACAATGTACTACACTGTGCATTTCGTCTAATGCGGGTTTTTCAGTAAATTCTAAGTTTTTCAGTGCAACTCACTCATATACAATGTACTACACTGTTCATTTCGTCTAATGCGGGTTTTTCAGTAAATTCTAAGTTTTTCAGTGCAATTCACTCATATACTATGTACTACACTGTGCATTTCGTCTAATGCGGGTTTTTCAGTAAATTCTAAGTTTTTCAGTGTAACTCACTCATATACAATGTACTACACTGTGCATTTCGTCTAATGCGGGTTTTTCAGTAAATTCTAAGTTTTTCAGTGCAACTCACTCATATACAATGTACTACACTGTGCATTTCGTCTAATGCGGGTTTTTCAGTAAATTCTAAGTTTTTCAGTGCAAACTCACTCATATACAATGTACTACACTGTGCATTTCGTCTAATGCGGGTTTTTCAGTAAATTCTAATTTTTTCAGTGCAACTCACTCATATACAATGTACTACACTGTTCATTTCGTCTAATGCGGGGTTTTCAGTAAATTCTAAGTGTTTCAGTGCAACTCTCTATATACAATGTACTACACTGTGCATTTCGTCTAATGTGGGTTTTTCAGTAAATTCTAAGTTTTTCAGTGCAACTCACTCATATACAATGTTACTACACTGTGCATTTCGTTCTAATGCGGGTTTTTCAGTAAATTCTAAGTTTTTCAGTGCAACTCACTCATATACAATGTACTACACTGTGCATTTCGTCTAATGCGGGTTTTTCAGTAAATTCTAATTTTTTCAGTGCAACTCACTCATATACAATGTACTACACTGTGCATTTCGTCTGATGCGGGTTTTTCAGTAAATTCTAATTTTTTCAGTGCAACTCACTCATATACTATGTACTACACTGTGCATTTCGTCTAATGCGGGTTTTTCAGTAAATTCTACGTTTTTCAGTGCAACTCACTCATATACAATGTACTACACTGTGCATTTCGTCTAATGCGGGTATTTCAGTAAATTCTAAGTTTTTCAGTGCAACTCACTCATATACAATGTACTACACTCTGCATTTCGTCAATGCGGGTTTTTCAGTAAATTCTAAATTTTTCAGTGCAACTCACTCATATACAATGTACTACACTGTGCATTTCGTCTGATGCAGGTTTTTCAGTAAATTCTAAGTTTTTTCAGTGCAACTCACTCATATACAATGTACTACACTGTGCATTTCGTCTAATGCGGGTTTTTCAGTAAATTCTAAGTTTTTCAGTGCAACTCACTCATATACAATGTACTACACTGTGCATTTCGTCTAATGCGGGTTTTTCAGTAAATTCTAAGTTTTTCAGTGCAACTCACTCATATACAATGTACTACACTGTGCATTTCGTCTAATGCGGGTTTTCAGTAAATTCTAAGTTTTTCAGTGCAACTCACTCATATACAATGTACTACACTGTGCATTTCGTCTAATGCGGGTTTTTCAGTAAATTCTAAGTTTTTCAGTGCAACTCACTCATATACAATGTACTACACTGTGCATTTCGTCTAATGCGGGTTTTTCAGTAAATTCTAAGTTTTTCAGTGCAACTCACTCATATACAATGTACTACACTGTTCATTTCGTCTAATGCGGGTTTTTCAGTAAATTCTAAGTTTTTCAGTGCAATTCACTCATATACTATGTACTACACTGTGCATTTCGTCTAATGCGGGTTTTTCAGTAAATTCTAAGTTTTTCAGTGTAACTCACTCATATACAATGTACTACACTGTGCATTTCGTCTAATGCGGGTTTTTCAGTAAATTCTAAGTTTTTCAGTGCAACTCACTCATATACAATGTACTACACTGTGCATTTCGTCTAATGCGGGTTTTTCAGTAAATTCTAAGTTTTTCAGTGCAACTCACTCATATACAATGTACTACACTGTGCATTTCGTCTAATGCGGGTTTTTCAGTAAATTCTAAATTTTTCAGTGCAATTCACTCATATACAATGTACTACACTGTGCATTTCGTCTAATGCGGGTTTTTCAGTAAATTCTAATTTTTTCAGTGCAACTCACTCATATACAATGTACTACACTGTGCATTTCGTCTAATGCGGGTTTTTCAGTAAATTCTAATTTTTTCAGTGCAACTCACTCATATACAATATACTAAACTGTGCATTTCGTCTAATGCGGGTTTTTCAGTAAATTCTAAGTTTTTCAGTGCAACTCACTCATATACAATGTACTACACTGTGCATTTCGTCTAATGCGGGTTTTTCAGTAAATTCTAAGTTTTTCAGTGCAACTCACTCATATACAATGTACTACACTGTGCATTTCGTCTAATGCGGGTTTTTCAGTAAATTCTAAGTTTTTCAGTGCAAACTCACTCATATACAATGTACTACACTGTGCATTTCGTCTAATGCGGGTTTTTCAGTAAATTCTAAGTTTTTCAGTGCAACTCACTCATATACAATGTACTACACTGTTCATTTCGTCTAATGCGGGTTTTTCAGTAAATTCTAAGTTTTTCAGTGCAATTCACTCATATACTATGTACTACACTGTGCATTTCGTCTAATGCGGGTTTTTCAGTAAATTCTAAAGTTTTTCAGTGTAACTCACTCATATACAATGTACTACACTGTGCATTTCGTCTAATGCGGGTTTTTCAGTAAATTCTAATTTTTTCAGTGCAACTCACTCATATACAATGTACTACACTGTCATTTCGTCTAATGCGGGGTTTCAGTAAATTCTAAGTGTTTCAGTGCAACTCTCTCATATACAATGTACTACACTGTGCATTTCGTCTAATGTGGGTTTTTCAGTAAATTCTAAGTTTTTCAGTGCAACTCACTCATATACAATGTACTACACTGTGCATTTCGTCTAATGCGGGTTTTTCAGTAAATTCTAAGTTTTTCAGTGCAACTCACTCATATACAATGTACTACACTGTGCATTTCGTCTAATGCGGGTTTTTCAGTAAATTCTAATTTTTCAGTGCAACTCACTCATATACAATGTACTACACTGTGCATTTCGTCTGATGCGGGTTTTTCAGTAAATTCTAATTTTTTCAGTGCAACTCACTCATATACTATGTACTACACTGTGCATTTCGTCTAATGCGGGTTTTTTCAGTAAATTCTACGTTTTTCAGTGCAACTCACTCATATACAATGTACTACACTGTGCATTTCGTCTAATGCGGGTATTTCAGTAAATTCTAAGTTTTTCAGTGCAACTCACTCATATACAATGTACTACACTCTGCATTTCGTCAAATGCGGGTTTTTCAGTAAATTCTAAATTTTTCAGTGCAACTCACTCATATACAATGTACTACACTGTGCATTTCGTCTGATGCAGGTTTTTCAGTAAATTCTAAGTTTTTCAGTGCAACTCACTCATATACAATGTACTACACTGTGCATTTCGTCTAATGCGGGTTTTTCAGTAAATTCTAAGTTTTTCAGTGCAACTCACTCATATACAATGTACTACACTGTGCATTTCGTCTAATGCGGGTTTTTCAGTAAATTCTAAGTTTTTCAGTGCAACTCACTCATATACAATGTACTACACTGTGCATTTCGTCTAATGCGGGTTTTTCAGTAAATTCTAAGTTTTTCAGTGCAACTCACTCATATACAATGTACTACACTGTGCATTTCGTCTAATGCGGGTTTTTCAGTAAATTCTAAGTTTTTCAGTGCAACTCACTCATATACAATGTACTACACTGTGCATTTCGTCTAATGCGGGTTTTTCAGTAAATTCTAAGTTTTTCAGTGCAACTCACTCATATACAATGTACTACACTGTTCATTTCGTCTAATGCGGGTTTTTCAGTAAATTCTAAGTTTTTCAGTGCAATTCACTCATATACTATGTACTACACTGTGCATTTCGTCTAATGCGGGTTTTTCAGTAAATTCTAAGTTTTTCAGTGTAACTCACTCATATACAATGTACTACACTGTGCATTTCGTCTAATGCGGGTTTTTCAGTAAATTCTAAGTTTTTCAGTGCAACTCACTCATATACAATGTACTACACTGTGCATTTCGTCTAATGCGGGTTTTTCAGTAAATTCTAAGTTTTTCAGTGCAACTCACTCATATACAATGTACTACACTGTGCATTTCGTCTAATGCGGGTTTTTCAGTAATTCTAATTTTTTCAGTGCAACTCACTCATATACAATGTACTACACTGTTCATTTCGTCTAATGCGGGTTTTTCAGTAAATTCTAAGTGTTTCAGTGCAACTCTCTCATATACAATGTACTACACTGTGCATTTCGTCTAATGTGGGTTTTTCAGTAAATTCTAAGTTTTTCAGTGCAACTCACTCATATACAATGTACTACACTGTGCATTTCGTCTAATGCGGGTTTTTCAGTAAATTCTAAGTTTTTCAGTGCAACTCACTCATATACAATGTACTAAACTGTGCATTTCATCAAATGCGGGTTTTTCAGTAAATTCTAAGTTTTTCAGTGCAACTCACTCATATACAATGTACTACACTGTGCATTTCGTCTAATGCGGGTTTTTCAGTAAATTCTACGTTTTTCAGTGCAACTCACTCATATACTATGTACTACACTGTGCATTTCGTCTAATGCGGGTATTTCAGTAAATTCTAAGTTTTTCAGTGCAACTCACTCATATACAATGTACTACACTCTGCATTTCGTCAAATGCGGGTTTTTCAGTAAATTCTAAATTTTTCAGTGCAACTCACTCATATACAATGTACTACACTGTGCATTTTCGTCTGATGCAGGTTTTCAGTAAATTCTAAGTTTTTCAGTGCAACTCACTCATATACAATGTACTACACTGTGCATTTCGTCTAATGCGGGTTTTTCAGTAAATTCTAAGTTTTTCAGTGCAACTCACTCATATACAATGTACTACACTGTGCATTTCGTCTAATGTGGGTTTTTCAGTAAATTCTAAGTTTTTCAGTTCAACTCACTCATATACAATGTACTACACTGTGCATTTCGTCTAATGCGGGTTTTTCAGTAAATTCTAATTTTTTCAGTGCAACTCACTCATATACAATGTACTACACTGTTCATTTCGTCTAATGCGGGTTTTTCAGGAAATTCTAAGTTTTTCAGTGCAACTCACTCATATACAATGTACTACACTGTGCATTTCGTCTAATGCGGGTTTTTCAGTAAATTCTAATTTTTTCAGTGCAACTCACTCATATACAATGTACTACACGGTGCATTTCTTCTGATGCGGGTTTTTCAGTAAATTCTAATTTTTTCAGTGCAACTCACTCATATACTATGTACTACACTGTGCATTTCGTCTAATGCGGGTTTTTCAGTAAATTCTACGTTTTTCAGTGCAACTCACTCATATACAATGTACTACACTGTGCATTTCGTCTAATGCGGGTTTTTCAGTAAATTCTAATTTTTTCAGTGCAACTCACTCATATACAATGTACTACACTGTTCATTTCGTCTAATGCGGGTTTTTCAGTAAATTCTAAGTTTTTCAGTGCAACTCACTCATATACAATGTACTACACTGTTCATTTCGTCTAATGCGGGTTTTTCAGTAAATTCTAAGTTTTTCAGTGCAACTCACTCATATACTATGTACTACACTGTGCATTTCGTCTAATGCGGGTTTTTCAGTAAATTCTAAGTTTTTCAGTGCAACTCACTCATATACTATGTACTACACTTTGCATTTCGTCTAATGCGGGTTTTTCAGTAAATTCTAAGTTTTTCAGTGCAACTCACTCATATACTATGTACTACACTGTGCATTTCGTCTAATGCGGGTTTTTCAGTAAATTCTAAGTTTTTCAGTGCAACTCACTCATATACAATGTACTACACTGTGCATTTCGTCTAATGCGGTTTTTTCAGTAAATTCTAAGTTTTTCAGTGCAATTCACTCATATACTATGTACTACACTGTGCATTCCGTCTAATGCGGGTTTTTCAGTAAATTCTAAGTTTTTCAGTGCAACTCACTCATATACAATGTACTACACTGTGCATTTCGTCTAATGCGGGTTTTTCAGTAAATTCTAAGTTTTTCAGTGCAACTCACTCATATACAATGTACTACTACACTGTGCATTTCGTCTAATGCGGGTTTTTCAGTAATTCTAAGTTTTTCAGTGCAACTCACTCATATACAATGTACTACACTGTGCATTTCGTCTAATGCGGGGTTTCAGTAAATTCTAAGTTTTTCAGTGTAACTCACTCATATACAATGTACTACACTCTGCATTTCGTCTAATGCGGGTTTTCAGTAAATTCTAAGTTTTTCAGTGCAACTCACTCATATACAATGTACTACACTGTTCATTTCGTCTAATGCGGGTTTTTCAGTAAATTCTAAGTTTTTCAGTGCAACTCACTCATACAATGTACTACACTGTGCATTTCGTCTAATGCGGGTTTTTCAGTAAATTCTAAGTTTTTCAGTGCAACTCACTCATATACTATGTACTACACTGTGCATTTCGTCTAATGCGGGTTTTCAGTAAATTCTAAGTTTTTCAGTGCACTCACTCATATACTATGTACTACACTGTACATTTCGTCTAATGCGGGTTTTTCAGTAAATTCTAAGTTTTTCAGTGCAACTCACACATATACAATGTACTACACTGTGCATTTCGTCTAATGCGGGTTTTTCAGTAAATTCTAAGTTTTTCAGTGCAACTCACTCATATACAATGTACTACACTGTTCATTTCGTCTAATGCGGGTTTTTCAGTAAATTCTAAGTTTTTCAGTGCAACTCACTCAAATACAATGTACTACACTGTTCATTTCGTCTAATGCGGGTGTTTCAGTAAATTCTAAGTTTTCAGTGCAACTCCACTCATATACAATGTACTACACTGTTCATTTCGTCTAATGCGGGTTTTTCAGTAAATTCTAAGTTTTTCAGTGCAACTCACTCATATACTATGTACTACACTGTGCATTTCGTCTAATGCGGTTTTTCAGTAAATTCTAAGTTTTTCAGTGCAACTCACTCATATACAATGTACTACACTGTGCATTTCGTCTAATGTGGGTTTTTCAGTAAATTCTAAGTTTTTCAGTGCAACTCACTCATATACAATGTACTACACTGTACATTTCGTCTAATGCGTGTTTTTCAGTAAATTCTAAGTTTTTCAGTGCAACTCACTCATATACAATGTACTACACTGTGCATTCGTCTAATGCGGGTTTTTCAGTAAATTCTAAGTTTTTCAGTGCAACTCACTCATATACAATGTACTACACTGTGCATTTCGTCTAATGCGGGTTTTTCAGTAAATTCTAATTTTTTCAGTGCAACTCCACTCATATACAATATACTAAACTGTGCATTTCGTCTAATGCGGGTTTTCAGTAAATTCTAAGTTTTTCAGTGCAACTCACTCATATACAATGTACTACACTGTGCATTTCGTCTAATGCGGGTTTTTCAGTAAATTCTAAGTTTTTCAGTGCAACTCACTCATATACAATGTACTACACTGTGCATTTCGTCTAATGCGGGTTTTTCAGTAAATTCTAAGTTTTTCAGTGCAACTCACTCATATACAATGTACTACACTGTGCATTTCGTCTAATGCGGGTTTTTCAGTAAATTCTAAGTTTTTCAGTGCAACTCACTCATATACAATGTACTACACTGTGCATTTCGTCTAATGCGGGTTTTTCAGTAAATTCTAAGTTTTTCAGTGCAACTCACTCATATACAATGTACTACACTGTGCATTTCGTCTAAAATGCGGGTTTTTCAGTAAATTCTAAGTTTTTCAGTGCAACTCACTCATATACAATGTACTACACTGTGCATTCGTCTAATGCGGGTTTTTCAGTAAATTCTAAGTTTTTCAGTGCAACTCACTCATATACAATGTACTACACTGTGCATTTCGTCTAATGCGGGTTTTTCAGTAAATTCTAAGTTTTTCAGTGCAACTCACTCATATACAATGTACTACACTGTGCATTTCGTCTAATGCGGGTTTTTCAGTAAATTCTAAGTTTTTCAGTGCAACTCACTCATATACAATGTACTACACTGTGCATTTCGTCTAATGCGGGTTTTTCAGTAAATTCTAAGTTTTTCAGTGCAACTCACTCATATACAATGTACTACACTGTGCATTTCGTCTAATGCGGGTTTTTCAGTAAATTCTAAGTTTTTCAGTGCAACTCACTCATATACAATGTACTACACTGTGCATTTCGTCTAATGCGGGTTTTTCAGTAAATTCTAATTTTTTCAGTGCAACTCACTCATATACAATGTACTACACTGTGCATTTCGTCTAATGCGGGTTTTTCAGTAAATTCTACGTTTTTCAGTGCAACTCACTCATATACAATGTACTACACTGTGCATTTCGTCTAATGCGGGTTTTTCAGTAAATTGTAAGTTTTTCAGTGCAACTCACTCATATACAATGTACTACACTGTGCATTTCGTCTAATGCGGGTTTTTCAGTAAATTCTAAGTTTTTCAGTGCAACTCACTCATATACAATGTACTACACTGTTCATTTCGTCTAATGCGGGTTTTTCAGTAAATTCTAAGTTTTTCAGTGCAACTCACTCATATACTATGTACTACACTGTGCATTTCGTCTAATGCGGGTTTTTCAGTAAATTCTAAGTTTTTCAGTGCAACTCACTCATATACTATGTACTACACTTTGCATTTCGTCTAATTCGGGTTTTTCAGTAAATTCTAAGTATTTCAGTGCAACTCACTCATATACTATGTACTACACTGTGCATTTCGTCTAATGCGGGTTTTTCAGTAAATTCTAAGTTTTTCAGTGCAACTCACTCATATACAATGTACTACACTGTGCATTTCGTCTAATGCGGTTTTATCAGTAAATTCTAAGTTTTTCAGTGCAACTCACTCATATACTATGTACTACACTGTGCATTTCGTCTAATGCGGGTTTTTCAGTAAATTCTAAGTTTTTCAGTGCAACTCACTCATATACAATGTACTACACTGTGCATTTCGTCTAATGCGGGTTTTTCAGTAAATTCTAAGTTTTTCAGTGCAACTCACTCATATACAATGTACTACACTGTGCATTTCGTCTAATGTGGGTTTTTCAGTAAATTCTAAGTTTTTCAGTGCAACTCACTCATATACAATGTACTACACTGTGCATTTCGTCTAATGCGGGTTTTTCAGTAAATTCTAAGTTTTTCAGTGCAACTCACTCATATACAATGTACTACACTCTGCATTTCGTCTAATGCGGGTTTTTCAGTAAATTCTAAGTTTTTCAGTGCAACTCACTCATATACAATGTACTACACTGTTCATTTCGTCTAATGCGGGTTTTTCAGTAAATTCTAAGTTTTTCAGTGCAACTCACTCATATACAATGTACTACACTGTGCATTTCGTCTAATGCGGGTTTTTCAGTAAATTCTAAGTTTTTCAGTGCAACTCACTCATATACTATGTACTACACTGTGCATTTCGTCTAATGCGGGTTTTTCAGTAAATTCTAAGTTTTTCAGTGCAACTCACTCATATACTATGTACTACACTGTACATTTCGTCTAATGCGGGTTTTTCAGTAAATTCTAAGTTTTTCAGTGCAACTCACACATATACAATGTACTACACTGTGCATTTCGTCTAATGCGGGTTTTTCAGTAAATTCTAAGTTTTTCAGTGCAACTCACTCATATACAATGTACTACACTGTTCATTTCGTCTAATGCGGGTTTTTCAGTAAATTCTAAGTTTTTCAGTGCAACTCACTCATATACAATGTACTACACTGTGCATTTCGTCTAATGCGGGTTTTTCAGTAAATTCTAATTTTTTCAGTGCAACTCACTCATATACAATATACTAAACTGTGCATTTCGTCTAATGCGGGTTTTTCAGTAAATTCTAAGTTTTTCAGTGCAACTCACTCATATACAATGTACTACACTGTGCATTTCGTCTAATGCGGGTTTTTCAGTAAATTCTAAGTTTTTCAGTGCAACTCACTCATATACAATGTACTACACTGTGCATTTCCTCTAATGCGGGTTTTTCAGTAAATTCTAAGTTTTTCAGTGCAACTCACTCATATACAATGTACTACACTGTGCATTTCGTCTAATGTGGGTTTTTCAGTAAATTCTAAGTTTTTCAGTGCAACTCACTCATATACAATGTACTACACTGTGCATTTCGTCTAATGCGGGTTTTTCAGTAAATTCTAAGTTTTTCAGTGCAACTCACTCATATACAATGTACTACACTCTGCATTTCGTCTAATGCGGGTTTTTCAGTAAATTCTAAGTTTTTCAGTGCAACTCACTCATATACAATGTACTACACTGTTCATTTCGTCTAATGCGGGTTTTTCAGTAAATTCTAAGTTTTTCAGTGCAACTCACTCATATACAATGTACTACACTGTGCATTTCGTCTAATGCGGGTTTTTCAGTAAATTCTAAGTTTTTCAGTGCAACTCACTCATATACTATGTACTACACTGTGCATTTCGTCTAATGCGGGTTTTTCAGTAAATTCTAAGTTTTTCAGTGCAACTCACTCATATACTATGTACTACACTGTACATTTCGTCTAATGCGGGTTTTTCAGTAAATTCTAAGTTTTTCAGTGCAACTCACACATATACAATGTACTACACTGTGCATTTCGTCTAATGCGGGTTTTTCAGTAAATTCTAAGTTTTTCAGTGCAACTCACTCATATACAATGTACTACACTGTTCATTTCGTCTAATGCGGGTTTTTCAGTAAATTCTAAGTTTTTCAGTGCAACTCACTCATATACAATGTACTACACTGTGCATTTCGTCTAATGCGGGTTTTTCAGTAAATTCTAATTTTTTCAGTGCAACTCACTCATATACAATATACTAAACTGTGCATTTCGTCTAATGCGGGTTTTTCAGTAAATTCTAAGTTTTTCAGTGCAACTCACTCATATACAATGTACTACACTGTGCATTTCGTCTAATGCGGGTTTTTCAGTAAATTCTAAGTTTTTCAGTGCAACTCACTCATATACAATGTACTACACTGTGCATTTCGTCTAATGCGGGTTTTTCAGTAAATTCTAAGTTTTTCAGTGCAACTCACTCATATACAATGTACTACACTGTGCATTTCGTCTAATGCGGGTTTTTCAGTAAATTCTAAGTTTTTCAGTGCAACTCACTCATATACAATGTACTACACTGTGCATTTCGTCTAATGCGGGTTTTTCAGTAAATTCTAAGTTTTTCAGTACAACTCACTCATATACTATGTACTACACTGTGCATTTCGTCTAATGCGGGTTTTTCAGTAAATTCTAAGTTTTTCAGTGCAACTCACTCATATACAATGTACTACACTGTTCATTTCGTCTAATGCGGGTTTTTCAGTAAATTCTAAGTTTTTCAGTGCAACTCACTCATATACAATGTACTACACTGTGCATTTCGTCTAATGCGGGTTTTTCAGTAAATTCTAAGTTTTTCAGTGCAACTCACTCATATACTATGTACTACACTGTGCTTTTCGTCTAATGCGGGTTTTTCAGTAAATTCTAAGTTTTTCAGTGCAACTCACTCATATACTATGTACTACACTGTACATTTCGTCTAATGCGGGTTTTTCAGTAAATTCTAAGTTTTTCAGTGCAACTCACTCATATACAATGTACTACACTGTGCATTTCGTCTAATGCGGGTTTTTCAGTAAATTCTAAGTTTTTCAGTGCAACTCACTCATATACAATGTACTACACTGTTCATTTCGTCTAATGCGGGTTTTTCAGTAAATTCTAAGTTTTTCAGTGCAACTCACTCATATACAATGTACTACACTGTTCATTTCGTCTAATGCGGGTTTTTCAGTAAATTCTAAGTTTTTCAGTGCAACTCACTCATATACAATGTACTACACTGTTCATTTCGTCTAATGCGGGTTTTTCAGTAAATTCTAAGTTTTTCAGTGCAACTCACTCATATACTATGTACTACACTGTGCATTTCGTCTAATGCGGGTTTTTCAGTAAATTCTAAGTTTTTCAGTGCAACTCACTCATATACAATGTACTACACTGTGCATTTCGTCTAATGCGGGTTTTTCAGTAAATTATAAGTTTTTCAGTGCAACTCACTCATATACAATGTACTACACTGTACACTTCGTCTAATGCGTGTTTTTCAGTAAATTCTAAGTTTTTCAGTGCAACTCACTCATATACAATGTACTACACTGTGCATTTCGTCTAATGCGGGTTTTTCAGTAAATTCTAAGTTTTTCAGTGCAACTCACTCATATACAATGTACTACACTGTGCATTTCGTCTAATGCGGGTTTTTCAGTAAATTCTAATTTTTTCAGTGCAACTCACTCATATACAATATACTAAACTGTGCATTTCGACTAATGCGGGTTTTTCAGTAAATTCTAAGTTTTTCAGTGCAACTCACTCATATACAATGTACTACACTGTGCATTTCGTCTAATGCGGGTTTTTCAGTAAATTCTAAGTTTTTCAGTGCAACTCACTCATATACAATGTACTACACTGTGCATTTCGTCTAATGCGGGTTTTTCAGTAAATTCTAAGTTTTTCAGTGCAACTCACTCATATACAATGTACTACACTGTGCATTTCGTCTAATGCGGGTTTTTCAGTAAATTCTAAGTTTTTCAGTGCAACTCACTCATATACAATGTACTACACTGTGCATTTCGTCTAATGCGGGTTTTTCAGTAAATTCTAAGTTTTTCAGTGCAACTCACTCATATACAATGTACTACACTGTTCATTTCGTCTAATGCGGGTTTTTCAGTAAATTCTAAGTTTTTCAGTGCAACTCACTCATATACAATGTACTACACTGTTCATTTCGTCTAATGCGGGTTTTTCAGTAAATTCTAAGTTTTTCAGTGCAACTCACTCATATACAATGTACTACACTGTGCATTTCGTCTAATGCGGGTTTTTCAGTAAATTCTAAGTTTTTCAGTGCAACTCACTCATATACAATGTACTACACTGTGCATTTCGTCTAATGCGGGTTTTTCAGTAAATTCTAAGTTTTTCAGTGCAACTCACTCATATACAATGTACTACACTGTTCATTTCGTCTAATGCGGGTTTTTCAGTAAATTCTAAGTTTTTCAGTGCAATTCACTCATATACTATGTACTACACTGTGCATTTCGTCTAATGCGGGCTTTTCAGTAAATTCTAAGTTTTTCAGTGCAACTCACTCATATACAATGTACTACACTGTGCATTTCGTCTAATGCGGGTTTTTCAGTAAATTCTAAGTTTTTCAGTGCAACTCACTCATATACAATGTACTACACTGTGCATTTCATCTAATGCGGGTTTTTCAGTAAATTCTAAGTTTTTCAGTGCAACTCACTCATATACAATGTACTACACTGTGCATTTCGTCTAATGCGGGTTTTTCAGTAAATTCTAATTTTTTCAGTGCAACTCACTCATATACAATGTACTACACTGTTCATTTCGTCTAATGCGGGTTTTTCAGTAAATTCTAAGTGTTTCAGTGCAACTCTCTCATATACAATGTACTACACTGTGCATTTTGTCTAATGCGGGTTTTTCAGTAAATTCTAAGTTTTTCAGTGCAACTCACTCATATACTATGTACTACACTGTACATTTCGTCTAATGCGGGTTTTTCAGTAAATTCTAAGTTTTTCAGTGCAACTCACTCATATACAATGTACTACACTGTGCATTTCGTCTAATGCGGGTTTTTCAGTAAATTCTAAGTTTTTCAGTGCAACTCACTCATATACAATGTACTACACTGTGCATTTCGTCTAATGCGGGTTTTTCAGTAAATTCTAAGTTTTTCAGTGCAACTCACTCATATACAATGTACTACACTGTGCATTTCGTCTAATGCGGGTTTTTCAGAAAAATTCTAAGTTTTTCAGTGCAACTCACTCATATACTATGTACTACACTGTGCATTTCGTCTAATGCGGGTTTTTTCAGTAAATTCTAAGTTTTTCAGTGCAACTCACTCATATACAATGTACTACACTGTGCATTTCGTCTAATGCGGGTTTTTCAGTAAATTCTAAGTTTTTCAGTGCAACTCACTCATATACAATGTACTACACTGTGCATTTCGTCTAATGCGGGTTTTTCAGTAAATTCTAAGTTTTTCAGTGCAACTCACTCATATACAATGTACAACACTGTGCATTTCGTCTAATGCGGGTTTTTCAGTAAATTCTAAGTTTTTCAGTGCAACTCACTCATATACAATGTACTACACTGTGCATTTCTTCTAATGCGGGTTTTTCAGTAAATTCTAAGTTTTTCAGTGCAACTCACTCATATACAATGTACTAAACTGTGCATTTCGTCTAATGCGGGTTTTTCAGTAAATTCTAAGTTTTTCAGTGCAACTCACTCATATACAATGTACTACACTGTGCATTTCGTCTAATGCGGGTTTTTCAGTAAATTCTACGTTTTTCAGTGCAACTCACTCATATACAATGGTCTACACTGTGCATTTCGTCTAATGCGGGTTTTTCAGTAAATTCTAATTTTTTCAGTGCAACTCACTCATATACAATGTACTACACTGTGCATTTTGTCTGATGCGGGTTTTTCAGTAAATTCTAAGTTTTTCAGTGCAACTCACTCATATACAATGTACTACACTGTGCATTTCGTCTAATGCGGGTTTTTCAGTAAATTCTAAGTTTTTCAGTGCAACTCACTCATATACAATGTACTAAACTGTGCATTTCATCTAATGCGGGTTTTTCAGTAAATTCTAAGTTTTTCAGTGCAACTCACTCATATACAATGTACTACACTGTGCATTTCGTCTAATGCGGGTTTTTCAGTAAATTCTAAGTTTTTCAGTGCAACTCACTCATATACAATGTACTACACTGTGCATTTCGTCTAATGCGGGTTTTTCAGTAAATTCTAAGTTTTTCAGTGCAACTCACTCATATACAATGTACTACACTGTGCATTTCGTCTAATGCGGGTTTTTCAGTAAATTCTAAATTTTTCAGTGCAACTCACTCATATACAATGTACTACACTGTGCATTTCGTCTAATGCGGGTTTTTCAGTAATTTCTAAGTTTTTCAGTACAACTCACTCATATACTATGTACTACACTGTGCATTTCGTCTAATGCGGGTTTTTCAGTAAATTCTAAGTTTTTCAGTCAACTCACTCATATACTATGTACTACACTGTGCATTTCGTCTAATGCGGGTTTTTCAGTAAATTCTAAGTTTTTCAGTGCAACTCACTCATATACAATGTACTACACTGTGCATTTCGTCTGATGCGGGTTTTTCAGTAAATTCTAAGTTTTTCAGTGCAAGTCACTCATATACAATGTACTACACTGTGCATTTCGTCTAATGCGGGTTTTTCAGTAAATTCTAAGTTTTTCAGTGCAACTCACTCATATACAATGTACTACACTGGGCATTTCGTCTAATGCGGGTTTTTCAGTAAATTCTAAGTTTTTCAGTGCAACTCACTCATATACAATGTACTACACTGTTGATTTCGTCTAATGCGGGTTTTTCAGTAAATTCTAAGTTTTTCAGTGCAACTCACTCATATACTATGTACTACACTGTGCATTTCGTCTAATGCGGGTTTTTCAGTAAATTCTAAGTTTTTCAGTGCAACTCACTCATATACAATGTACAACACTGTGCATTTCGTCTAATGCGGGTTTTTCAGTAAATTCTAAGTTTTTCAGTGCAACTCACTCATATACAATGTACTACACTGTGCATTTCTTCTAATGCGGGTTTTTCAGTAAATTCTAAGTTTTTCAGTGCAACTCACTCATATACAATGTACTAAACTGTGCATTTCGTCTAATGCGGGTTTTTCAGTAAATTCTAAGTTTTTCAGTGCAACTCACTCATATACAATGTACTACACTGTGCATTTCGTCTAATGCGGGTTTTTCAGTAAATTCTACGTTTTTCAGTGCAACTCACTCATATACAATGGTCTACACTGTGCATTTCGTCTAATGCGGGTTTTTCAGTAAATTCTAATTTTTTCAGTGCAACTCACTCATATACAATGTACTACACTGTGCATTTTGTCTGATGCGGGTTTTTCAGTAAATTCTAAGTTTTTCAGTGCAACTCACTCATATACAATGTACTACACTGTGCATTTCGTCTAATGCGGGTTTTTCAGTAAATTCTAAGTTTTTCAGTGCAACTCACTCATATACAATGTACTAAACTGTGCATTTCATCTAATGCGGGTTTTTCAGTAAATTCTAAGTTTTTCAGTGCAACTCACTCATATACAATGTACTACACTGTGCATTTCGTCTAATGCGGGTTTTTCAGTAAATTCTAAGTTTTTCAGTGCAACTCACTCATATACAATGTACTACACTGTGCATTTCGTCTAATGCGGGTTTTTCAGTAAATTCTAAGTTTTTCAGTGCAACTCACTCATATACAATGTACTACACTGTGCATTTCGTCTAATGCGGGTTTTTCAGTAAATTCTAAATTTTTCAGTGCAACTCACTCATATACAATGTACTACACTGTGCATTTCGTCTAATGCGGGTTTTTCAGTAATTTCTAAGTTTTTCAGTACAACTCACTCATATACTATGTACTACACTGTGCATTTCGTCTAATGCGGGTTTTTCAGTAAATTCTAAGTTTTTCAGTCAACTCACTCATATACTATGTACTACACTGTGCATTTCGTCTAATGCGGGTTTTTCAGTAAATTCTAAGTTTTTCAGTGCAACTCACTCATATACAATGTACTACACTGTGCATTTCGTCTGATGCGGGTTTTTCAGTAAATTCTAAGTTTTTCAGTGCAAGTCACTCATATACAATGTACTACACTGTGCATTTCGTCTAATGCGGGTTTTTCAGTAAATTCTAAGTTTTTCAGTGCAACTCACTCATATACAATGTACTACACTGGGCATTTCGTCTAATGCGGGTTTTTCAGTAAATTCTAAGTTTTTCAGTGCAACTCACTCATATACAATGTACTACACTGTTGATTTCGTCTAATGCGGGTTTTTCAGTAAATTCTAAGTTTTTCAGTGCAACTCACTCATATACTATGTACTACACTGTGCATTTCGTCTAATGCGGGTTTTTCAGTAAATTCTAAGTTTTTCAGTGCAACTCACTCATATACTATGTACTACACTGTGCATTTCGTCTAATGCGGGTTTTTCAGTAAATTCTAAGTTTTTCAGTGCAACTCACTCATATACAATGTACTACACTGTGCATTTCGTCTAATGCGGGTTTTTCAGTAAATTCTAAGTTTTTCAGTGCAACTCACTCATATACAATGTACTACACTGTGCATTTCGTCTAATGCTGGTTTTTCAGTAAATTCTAAGTTTTTCAGTGCAACTCACTCATATACAATGTACTACACTGTGCATTTCGTCTAATGCGTGTTTTTCAGTAAATTCTAAGTTTTTCAGTGCAACTCACTCATATACAATGTACTACACTCTGCATTTCATCTAATGCGGGTTTTTCAGTAAATTCTAAGTTTTTCAGTGCAACTCACTCATATACAATGTACTACACTGTGCATTTCGTCTAATGCTGGTTTTTCAGTAAATTCTAAGTTTTTCAGTGCAACTCACTCATATACTATGTACTACACTGTACATTTCGTCTAATGCGGGTTTTTCAGTAAATTCTAAGTTTTTCAGTGCAACTCACTCATATACAATGTACTACACTGTTCATTTCGTCTAATGCGGGTTTTTCAGTAAATTCTAAGTTTTTCAGTGCAACTCACTCATATACAATGTACTACACTGTTCATTTCGTCTAATGCGGGTTTTTCAGTAAATTCTAAGTTTTTCAGTGCAACTCACTCATATACAATGTACTACACTGTGCATTTCGTCTAATGCGGGTTTTTCAGTAAATTCTAAGTTTTTCAGTGCAACTCACTCATATACAATGTACTACACTGTGCATTTCGTCTAATGCGGGTTTTTCAGTAAATTCTAAGTTTTTCAGTGCAACTCACTCATATACAATGTACTACACTGTGCATTTCGTCTAATGCGGGTTTTTCAGTAAATTCTAAGTTTTTCAGTGCAACTCACTCATATACAATGTACTACACTGTGCATTTCGTCTAATGCGGGTTTTTCAGTAAATTCTAAGTTTTTCAGTGCAACTCACTCATATACAATGTACTACACTGTGCATTTCGTCTAATGCGGGTTTTTCAGTAAATTCTAAGTTTTTCAGTGCAACTCACTCATATACAATGTACTACACTGTTCATTTCGTCTAATGCGGGTTTTTCAGTAAATTCTAAGTTTTTCAGTGCAACTCACTCATATACAATGTACTACACTGTGCATTTCGTCTAATGCGGGTTTTTCAGTAAATTCTAAGTTTTTCAGTGCAACTCACTCATATACAATGTACTACACTGTGCATTTCGTCTAATGCGGGTTTTTCAGTAAATTCTAAGTTTTTCAGTGCAACTCACTCATATACTATGTACTACACTGTGCATTTCGTCTGATGCGGGTTTTTCAGTAAATTCTAATTTTTTCAGTGCAACTCACTCATATACAATGTACTACACTGTGCATTTCGTCTAATGCGGGTTTTTCAGTAAATTCTAAGTTTTTCAGTGCAACTCACTCATATACAATGTACTACACTGTGCATTTCCTCTAATGCGGGTTTTTCAGTAAATTCTAAGTTTTTCAGTGCAACTCACTCATATACAATGTACTACACTGTGCATTTCGTCTAATGCGGGTTTTTCAGTAAATTCTAAGTTTTTCAGTGCAACTCACTCATATACAATGTACTACACTGTGCATTTCGTCTAATGCGGGTTTTTCAGTAAATTCTAAGTTTTTCAGTGCAACTCACTCATATACAATGTACTACACTCTTCATTTCGTCTAATGCGGGTTTTTCAGTAAATTCTAAGTTTTTCAGTGCAACTCACTCATATACTATGTACTACACTGTGCATTTCGTCTAATGCGGGTTTTTCAGTAAATTCTAAGTTTTTCAGTGCAACTCACTCATATACAATGTACTACACTGTGCATTTCGTCTAATGCGGGTTTTTCAGTAAATTCTAAGTTTTTCAGTGCAACTCTCTCATATACAATGTACTACACTGTGCATTTCGTCTACTGCGGGTTTTTCAGTAAATTCTAAGTTTTTCAGTGCAACTCACTCATATACAATGTACTAAACTGTGCATTTCGTCTAATGCGGGTTTTTCAGTAAATTCTAAGTTTTTCAGTGCAACTCACTCATATACAATGTACTACACTGTGCATTTCGTCTAATGCGGGTTTTTCAGTAAATTCTAAGTTTTTCAGTGCAACTCACTCATATACAATGTACTACACTGTGCATTTCGTCTAATGCGGGTTTATCAGTAAATTCTAAGTTTTTCAGTGCAACTCACTCATATACAATGTACTACACTGTGCATTTCGTCTAATGCGGGTTTTTCAGTAAATTCTAAGTTTTTCAGTGCAACTCACTCATATACTATGTACTACACTGTGCATTTCGTCTAATGCGGGTTTTTCAGTAAATTCTAAGTTTTTCAGTGCAACTCACTCATATACAATGTACTACACTGTTCATTTCGTCTAATGCGGGTTTTTCAGTAAATTCTAAGTTTTTCAGTGCAACTCACTCATATACAATGTACTACACTGTGCATTTCGTCTGATGTGGGTTTTTCAGTAAATTCTAAGTTTTTCAGTGCAACTCACTCATATACAATGTACTACACTGTGCATTTCTTCTAATGCGGGTTTTTCAGTAAATTCTAAGTTTTTCAGTGCAACTCACTCATATACAATGTACTACACTGTGCATTTCCTCTAATGAGGGTTTTTCAGTAAATTCTAAGTTTTTCAGTGCAACTCACTCATATACAATGTACTAAACTGTGCATTTCGTCTAATGCGGGTTTTTCAGTAAATTCTAAGTTTTTCAGTGCAACTCACTCATATACAATGTACTACACTGTGCATTTCATCTAATGCGGGTTTTTCAGTAAATTCTAAGTTTTTCAGTGCAACTCACTCATATACAATGTACTACACTCTTCATTTCGTCTAATGCGGGTTTTTCAGTAAATTCTAAGTTTTTCAGTGCAACTCACTCATATACTATGTACTACACTGTGCATTTCGTCTAATGCGGGTTTTTCAGTAAATTCTAAGTTTTTCAGTGCAACTCACTCATATACAATGTACTACACTGTGCATTTCGTCTAATGCGGGTTTTTCAGTAAATTCTAAGTTTTTCAGTGCAACTCTCTCATATACAATGTACTACACTGTGCATTTCGTCTACTGCGGGTTTTTCAGTAAATTCTAAGTTTTTCAGTGCAACTCTCTCATATACAATGTACTACACTGTGCATTTCGTCTACTGCGGGTTTTTCAGTAAATTCTAAGTTTTTCAGTGCAACTCACTCATATACAATGTACTACACTGTGCATTTCGTCTAATGCGGGTTTTTCAGTAAATTCTAAGTTTTTCAGTGCAACTCACTCATATACAATGTACTACACTGTTCATTTCGTCTAATGCGGGTTTTTCAGTAAATTCTAAGTTTTTCAGTGCAACTCACTCATATACAATGTACTACACTGTGCATTTCGTCTAATGCGGGTTTTTCAGTAAATTCTAAGTTTTTCAGTGCAACTCACTCATATACAATGTACTACACTGTGCATTTCGTCTGATGCGGGTTTTTCAGTAAATTCTAAGTTTTTCAGTGCAACTCACTCATATACAATGTACTACACTGTGCATTTCGTCTAATGCGGGTTTTTCAGTAAATTCTAAGTTTTTCAGTGCAACTCACTCATATACAATGTACTACACTGTGCATTTCGTCTAATGCGGGTTTTTCAGTAAATTCTAAGTTTTTCAGTGCAACTCACTCATATACAATGTACTACACTGTGCATTTCGTCTAATGCGGGTTTTTCAGTAAATTCTAAGTTTTTCAGTGCAACTCACTCATATACAATGTACTACACTGTGCATTTCGTCTAATGCGGGTTTTTCAGTAAATTCTAAGTTTTTCAGTGCAACTCACTCATATACAATGTACTACACTCTTCATTTCGTCTAATGCGGGATTTTCAGTAAATTCTAAGTTTTTCAGTGCAACTCACTCATATACTATGTACTACACTGTGCATTTCGTCTAATGCGGGTTTTTCAGTAAATTCTAAGTTTTTCAGTGCAACTCACTCATATACAATGTACTACACTGTGCATTTCCTCTAATGCGGGTTTTTCAGTAAATTCTAAGTTTTTCAGTGCAACTCTCTCATATACAATGTACTACACTGTGAATTTCGTCTACTGCGGGTTTTTCAGTAAATTCTAAGTTTTTCAGTGCAACTCACTCATATACAATGTACTAAACTGTGCATTTCGTCTAATGCGGGTTTTTCAGTAAATTCTAAGTTTTTCAGTGCAACTCACTCATATACAATGTACTACACTGTGCATTTCGTCTAATGCGGGTTTTTCAGTAAATTCTAAGTTTTTCAGTGCAACTCACTCATATACAATGTACTACACTGTGCATTTCGTCTAATGCGGGTTTTTCAGTAAATTCTAAGTTTTTCAGTGCAACTCACTCATATACAATGTACTACACTGTGCATTTCGTCTAATGCGGGTTTTTCAGTAAATTCTAAGTTTTTCAGTGCAACTCACTCATATACAATGTACTACACTGTGCATTTCGTCTAATGCGGGTTTTTCAGTAAATTCTAAGTTTTTCAGTGCAACTCACTCATATACAATGTACTACACTGTGCATTTCATCTAATGCGGGTTTTTCAGTAAATTCTAAGTTTTTCAGTGCAACTCACTCATATACTATGTACTACACTGTGCATTTCGTCTAATGCGGGTTTTTCAGTAAATTCTAAGTTTTTCAGTGCAACTCACTCATATACTATGTACTACAGTGTACATTTCGTCTAATGCGGGTTTTTCAGTAAATTCTAAGTTTTTCAGTGCAACTCACTCATATACAATGTACTACACTGTGCATTTCGTCTAATGCGGGTTTTTCAGTAAATTCTAAGTTTTTCAGTGCAACTCACTCATATACAATGTACTACACTGTGCATTTCTTCTAATGCGGGTTTTTCAGTAAATTCTAAGTGTTTCAGTGCAACTCACTCATATACAATGTACTAAACTGTGCATTTCATCTAATGCGGGTTTTTCAGTAAATTCTTAGTTTTTCAGTGCAACTCACTCATATACAATGTACTACACTCTGCATTTCGTCTAATGCGGGTTTTTCAGTAAATTCTAAATTTTTCAGTGCAACTCACTCATATACAATGTACTACACTGTGCATTTCGTCTAATGCGGGTTTTTCAGTAAATTCTAAGTTTTTCAGTGCAACTCACTCATATACAATGTACTACACTGTGCATTTCCTCTAATGCGGGTTTTTCAGTAAATTCTAAGTTTTTCAGTGCAACTCACTCATATACAATGTACTACACTGTGCATTTCGTCTAATGCGGGTTTTTCAGTAAATTCTAAGTTTTTCAGTGCAACTCACTCATATACAATGTACTACACTGTGCATTTCGTCTAATGCGGGTTTTTCAGTAAATTCTAAGTTTTTCAGTGCAACTCACTCATATACAATGTACTACACTGTTCATTTCGTCTAATGCGGGTTTTTCAGTAAATTCTAAGTTTTTCAGTGCAACTCACTCATATACAATGTACTACACTGTGCATTTCGTCTAATGCGGGTTTTTCAGTAAATTCTAAGTTTTTCAGTGCAACTCACTCATATACTATGTACTACACTGTGCATTTCGTCTAATGCGGGTTTTTCAGTAAATTCTAAGTTTTTCAGTGCAACTCACTCATATACAATGTACTACACTGTGCATTTCGTCTAATGCGGGTTTTTCAGTAAATTCTAAGTTTTTCAGTGCAACTCACTCATATACAATGTACTACACTGTGCATTTCGTCTAATGCGGGTTTTTCAGTAAATTCTAAGTTTTTCAGTGCAACTCACTCATATACAATGTACTACACTGTTCATTTCGTCTAATGCGGGTTTTTCAGTAAATTCTAAGTTTTTCAGTGCAACTCACTCATATACAATGTACTACACTGTTCATTTCGTCTAATGCGGGTTTTTCAGTAAATTCTAAGTTTTTCAGTGCTACTCACTCATATACTATCTACTACACTGTGCATTTCGTCTAATGCGGGTTTTTCAGTAAATTCTAAGTTTTTCAGTGCAACTCACTCATATACTATGTACTACACTGTACATTTCGTCTAATGCGGGTTTTTCAGTAAATTCTAAGTTTTTCAGTGCAACTCACTCATATACAATGTACTACACTGTGCATTTCATCTAATGCAGGTTTTTCAGTAAATTCTAAGTTTTTCAGTGCAACTCACTCATATACAAT
Source organism: Mus caroli (assembly GCF_978045245.1). Taxonomy (NCBI): domain Eukaryota; kingdom Metazoa; phylum Chordata; class Mammalia; order Rodentia; family Muridae; genus Mus; species Mus caroli. Next base: position 67,242 of record NW_028227621.1, read on the forward strand.
GTACTACACTGTGCATTTCGTCTAATGCAGGTTTTTCAGTAAATTCTAATTTTTTCAGTGCAACTCACTCATATACAATGTACTAAACTGTGCATTTCGTCTAATGCGGGTTTTTCAGTAAATTCTAAGTTTTTCAGTGCAACTCACTCATACACAATGTACTACACTGTGCATTTCGTCTAATGCGGGTTTTTGAGTAAATTCTAAGTTTTTCAGTGCAACTCACTCATATACAATGTACTACACTGTGCATTTCGTCTAATGCGGGTTTTTCAGTAAATTCTAAGTTTTTCAGTGCAACTCACTCATATACAATGTACTACACTGTGCATTTCATCTAATGCGGGTTTTTCAGTAAATTCTAAGTTTTTCAGTGCAACTCACTCATATACAATGTACTACACTGTGCATTTCGTCTAATGCGGGTTTTTCAGTAAATTCTAAGTTTTTCAGTGCAACTCACTCATATACTATGTACTACACTGTGCATGTCGTCTAATGCGGGTTTTTCAGTAAATTCTAAGTTTTTCAGTGCAACTCACTCATATACAATGTACTACACTGTGCATTTCGTCTAATGCGGGTTTTTCAGTAAATTCTAAGTTTTTCAGTGCAACTCACTCATATACAATGTACTACACTGTGTATTTCGTCTAATTCTGCTTTTTCAGTAAATTCTAAGTTTTTCAGTGCAACTCACTCATATACAATGTACTACACTGTTCATTTCGTCTAATGCGGGTTTTTCAGTAAATTCTAAGTTTTTCAGTGCAACTCACTCATATACAATGTACTACACTGTGTATTTCGTCTAATGCGGGTTTTTCAGTAAATTCTAAGTTTTTCAGTGCAACTCACTCATATACAATGTACTACACTGTACATTTCGTCTAATGCGGGTTTTTCAGTAAATTCTAAGTTTTTCAGTGCAACTCACTCATATACATTGTACTACACTGTACATTTCGTCTAATGCCGGTTTTTCAGTAAAATCTAAGTTTTTCAGTGCAACTCACTCATATACAATGTACTACACTGTGCATTTCCTCTAATGCGTGTTTTTCAGTAAATTCTAAGTTTTTCAGTGCAACTCACTCATATACAATGTACTACACTGTGCATTTCTTCTAATGTGGGTTTTTCAGTAAATTCTAAGTTTTTCAGTGCAACTCACTCATATACAATGTACTAAACTGTGCATTTCATCTAATGCGGGTTTTTCAGTAAATTCTAAATTTTTCAGTGCAACTCACTCATATACAATGTACTACACTGTGCATTTCGTCTAATGCGGGTTTTTCAGTAAATTCTAAGTTTTTCAGTGCAACTCACTCATATACAAAGTACTACACTGTGCATTTCGTCTAATGCGGGTTTTTCAGTAAATTCTAAGTTTTTCAGTGCAACTCACTCATATAAAATGTACTACACTGTGCATTTCGTCTAATGCGGGTTTTTCAGTAAATTCTAAATTTTTCAGTGCAACTCACTCATATACAATGTACTACACTGTGCATTTCGTCTAATGCGGGTTTTTCAGTAAATTCTAAGTTTTTCAGTGCAACTCACTCATATACTATGTACTACACTGTGTATTTCGTCTAATGCGGGTTTTTCAGTAAATTCTAATTTTTTCAGTGCAACTCACTCATATACTATGTACTACACTGTGCATTTCCTCTAATGCGGGTTTTTCAGTAAATTCTAATTTTTTCAGTGCAACTCACTCATATACAATGTACTACACTGTGCATTTCGTCTGATGCGAGTTTTTCAGTAAATTCTAAGTTTTTCAGTGCAACTCACTCATATACAATGTACTACACTGTGCATTTCGTCTAATGCGGGTTTTTCAGTAAATTCTAAGTTTTTCAGTGCAACTCACTCATATACAATGTACTACACTGTACATTTCGTCTAATGCGGGTTTTTCAGTAAAATCTAAGTTTTTCAGTGCAACTCACTCATATACAATGTACTACACTGTGCATTTCCTCTAATGCGTGTTTTTCAGTAAATTCTAAGTTTTTCAGTGCAACTCACTCATATACAATGTACTACACTGTGCATTTCTTCTAATGTGGGTTTTTCAGTAAATTCTAAGTTTTTCAGTGCAACTCACTCATATACAATGTACTAAACTGTGCATTTCATCTAATGCGGGTTTTTCAGTAAATTCTAAATTTTTCAGTGCAACTCACTCATATACAATGTACTACACTGTGCATTTCGTCTAATGCGGGTTTTTCAGTAAATTCTAAATTTTTCAGTGCAACTCACTCATATACAATGTACTACACTGTGCATTTCGTCTAATGCGGGTTTTTCAGTAAATTCTAAGTTTTTCAGTGCAACTCACTCATATAAAATGTACTACATTGTGCATTTCGTCTAATGCGGGTTTCTCAGTAAATTCTAAATTTTTCAGTGCAACTCACTCATATACAATGTACTACACTGTGCATTTCGTCTAATGCGGGTTTTTCAGTAAATTCTAAGTTTTTCAGTGCAACTCACTCATATACTATGTACTACACTGTGTATTTCGTCTAATGCGGGTTTTTCAGTAAATTCTAATTTTTTCAGTGCAACTCACTCATATACTATGTACTACACTGTGCATTTCCTCTAATGCGGGTTTTTCAGTAAATTCTAATTTTTTCAGTGCAACTCACTCATATACAATGTACTACACTGTGCATTTCGTCTGATGCGAGTTTTTCAGTAAATTCTAAGTTTTTCAGTGCAACTCACTCATATACAATGTACTACACTGTGCATTTCGTCTAATGCGGGTTTTTCAGTAAATTCTAAGTTTTTCAGTGCAACTCACTCATATACAATGTACTACACTGTGCATTTCGTCTAATGCGGGTTTTTCAGTAAATTCTAAATTTTTCAGTGCAACTCACTCATATACAATGTACTACACTGTGCATTTCGTCTAATGCGGGTTTTTCAGTAAATTCTAAGTTTTTCAGTGCAACTCACTCATATACTATGTACTACACTGTGCATTTCGTCTAATGCGGGTTTTTCAGTAAATTCTAATTTTTTCAGTGCAACTCACTCATATACAATTTACTACACTGTGCATTTCGTCTGATGCGGGTTTTTCAGTAAATTCTAATTTTTTCAGTGCAACTCACGCATATACAATATACTACACTGTGCATTTCGTCTAATGCGTGTTTTTCAGTAAATTCTAAGTTTTTCAGTGCAACTCACTCATATACAATGTACTACACTCTGCATTTCGTCTAATGCGGGTTTTTCAGTAAATTCTAAATTTTTCAGTGCAACTCACTCATATACAATGTACTACACTGTGCATTTCGTCTAATGCGGGTTTTTCAGTAAATTCTAAGTTTTTCAGTGCAACTCACTCATATACTATGTACTACACTGTGCATTTCGTCTAATGCGGGTTTTTCAGTAAATTCTAAGTTTTTCAGTGCAACTCACTCATATACTATGTACTACACTGTGTATTTCGTCTAATGCGGGTTTTTCAGTAAATTCTAATTTTTTCAGTGCAACTCACTCATATACTATGTACTACACTGTGCATTTCCTCTAATGCGGGTTTTTCAGTAAATTCTAATTTTTTCAGTGCAACTCACTCATATACAATGTACTACACTGTGCATTTCGTCTGATGCGAGTTTTTCAGTAAATTCTAAGTTTTTCAGTGCAACTCACTCATATACAATGTACTACACTGTGCATTTCGTCTAATGCGGGTTTTTCAGTAAATTCTAAGTTTTTCAGTGCAACTCACTCATATACAATGTACTACACTGTGCATTTCGTCTAATGCGGGTTTTTCAGTAAATTCTAAATTTTTCAGTGCAACTCACTCATATACAATGTACTACACTGTGCATTTCGTCTAATGCGGGTTTTTCAGTAAATTCTAAGTTTTTCAGTGCAACTCACTCATATACTATGTACTACACTGTGCATTTCGTCTAATGCGGGTTTTTCAGTAAATTCTAATTTTTTCAGTGCAACTCACTCATATACAATTTACTACACTGTGCATTTCGTCTGATGCGGGTTTTTCAGTAAATTCTAATTTTTTCAGTGCAACTCACGCATATACAATATACTACACTGTGCATTTCCTCTAATGCGTGTTTTTCAGTAAATTCTAAGTTTTTCAGTGCAACTCACTCATATACAATGTACTACACTGTGCATTTCTTCTAATGCGTGTTTTTCAGTAAATTCTAAGTTTTTCAGTGCAACTCACTCATATCCAATGTACTACACTGTGCATTTCCTCTAATGCGTGTTTTTCAGTAAATTCTAAGTTTTTCAGTGCAACTCACTCATATACAATGTACTACACTGTGCATTTCTTCTAATGCGTGTTTTTCAGTAAATTCTAAGTTTTTCAGTGCAACTCACTCATATCCAATGTACTACACTGTGCATTTCGTCTAATGCGGGTTTTTCAGTAAATTCTAAGTTTTTCAGTGCAACTCACTCATATACAATGTACTACACTGTGCATTTCGTCTAATGCGGGTTTTTCAGTAAATTCTAAGTTTTTCAGTGCAACTCACTCATATACAATGTACTACACTGTGCATTTCGTCTAATGCGGGTTTTTCAGTAAATTCTAAATTTTTCAGTGCAACTCACTCATATACAATGTACTACACTGTGCATTTCCTCTAATGCGTGTTTTTCAGTAAATTCTAAGTTTTTCAGTGCAACTCACTCATATACAATGTACTACACTGTGCATTTCTTCTAATGCGTGTTTTTCAGTAAATTCTAAGTTTTTCAGTGCAACTCACTCATATACAATGTACTACACTGTGCATTTCCTCTAATGCGTGTTTTTCAGTAAATTCTAAGTTTTTCAGTGCAACTCACTCATATACAATGTACTACACTGTGCATTTCTTCTAATGCGTGTTTTTCAGTAAATTCTAAGTTTTTCAGTGCAACTCACTCATATCCAATGTACTACACTGTGCATTTCGTCTAATGCGGGTTTTTCAGTAAATTCTAAGTTTTTCAGTGCAACTCACTCATATACAATGTACTACACTGTGCATTTCGTCTAATGCGGGTTTTTCAGTAAATTCTAAGTTTTTCAGTGCAACTCACTCATATACAATGTACTACACTGTGCATTTCGTCTAATGCGGGTTTTTCAGTAAATTCTAAATTTTTCAGTGCAACTCACTCATATACAATGTACTACACTGTGCATTTCGTCTAATGCGGGTTTTTCAGTAAATTCTAAGTTTTTCAGTGCAACTCACTCATATACTATGTACTACACTGTGCATTTCGTCTAATGCGGGTTTTTCAGTAAATTCTAATTTTTTCAGTGCAACTCACTCATATACTATGTACTACACTGTGCATTTCCTCTAATGCGGTTTTTTCAGTAAATTCTAATTTTTTCAGTGCAACTCACTCATATACAATGTACTACACTGTGCATTTCGTCTGATGCGGTTTTTTCAGTAAATACTAAGTTTTTCAGTGCAACTCACTCATATACAATGTACTACACTGTGCATTTCGTCTAATGCGGGTTTTTCAGTAAATTCTAAGTTTTTCAGTGCAACTCACTCATATACAATGTACTACACTGTGCATTTCGTCTAATGCGGGTTTTTCAGTAAATTCTAAGTTTTTCAGTGCAACTCACTCATATACAATGTACTACACTGTGCATTTCGTCTAATGCGGGTTTTTCAGTAAATTCTAAGTTTTTCAGTGCAACTCACTCATATACAATGTACTACACTGTTCATTTCGTCTAATGGGGGTTTTTTCAGTAAATTCTAAGTTTTTCAGTGCAACTCACTCATATACAATGTACTACATTATGCATTTTGTCTAATGCGGGTTTTTCAGTAAATTCTAATTTTTTCAGTGCAACTCACTCATATACAATGTACTACACTGTGCATTTCGTCTAATGCGGGTTTTTCAGTAAATTCTAAGTTTTTCAGTGCAACTCACTCATATACAATGTACTACACTGTGCATTTCGTCTAATGCGGGTTTTTCAGTAAATTCTAAGTTTTTCAGTGCAACTCACTCATATACTATGTACTACACTGTGCATTTCGTCTAATGCGGGTTTTTCAGTAAATTCTAAGTTTTTCAGTGCAACTCACTCATATACAATGTACTACACTGTGCATTTCGTCTAATGCGGGTTTTTCAGTAAATTCTAAGTTTTTCAGTGCAACTCACTCATATACAATGTACTACACTGTGCATTTCGTCTAATGCGGGTTTTTCAGTAAATTCTAAGTTTTTCAGTGCAACTCACTCATATACAATGTACTACACTGTGCATTTCGTCTAATGCGGGTTTTTCAGTAAATTCTAAGTTTTTCAGTGCAACTCACTCATATACAATGTACTACACTGTGCATTTCGTCTAATGCGGGTTTTTCAGTAAATTCTAATTTTTTCAATACAACTCACTCATATACAATGTACTACACTGTGCATTTCGTCTAAAGCGGGTTTTTCAGTAAATTCTACGTTTTTCAGTCAACTCACTCATATACAATGTACTACACTGTTCATTTCGTCTAATGCGGGTTTTTCAGTAAATTCTAAGTTTTTCAGTGCAACTCATTCATATACAATGTACTACACTGTTCATTTCGTCTAATGCGGGTTTTTCAGTAAATTCTAAGTTTTTCAGTGCAACTCACTCATATACTATGTACTACACTGTGCATTTCGTCTAATGCGGGTTTTTCAGTAAATTATAAGTTTTTCAGTGCAACTCACTCATATACTATGTACTACACTGTACATTTCGTCTAATGCGGGTTTTTCAGTAAATTATAAGTTTTTCTGTGCAACTCACTCATATACAATGTACTACACTGTGCATTTCGTCTAATGCGGGTTTTTCAGTAAATTCTAAGTTTTTCAGTGCAACTCACTCATATACAATATACTACACTGTGCATTTCGTCTAATGCGTGTTTTTCAGTAAATTCTAAGTTTTTCAGTGCAACTCACTCATATACAATGTACTACACTGTGCATTTCGTCTAATGCGTGTTTTTCAGTAAATTCTAAGTTTTTCAGTGCAACTCACTCATATACAATGTACTACACTGTGCATTTCGTCTAATGCGGGTTTTTCAGTAAATTCTAAGTTTTTCAGTGCAACTCAATCATATACAATGTACTACACTGTGCATTTCGTCTAATGCGGGTTTTTCAGTAAATTCTAAGTTTTTCAGTGCAACTCACTCATATACAATGTACTACACTGTGCATTTCGTCTAATGCGGGTTTTTCAGTAAATTCTAAGTTTTTCAGTGCAACTCACTCATATACAATGTACTACACTGTGCATTTCGTCTAATGCGGGTTTTTCAGTAAATTCTAAGTTTTTCAGTGCAACTCACTCATATACAATGTACTACACTGTTCATTTCGTCTAATGGGGGTTTTTTCAGTAAATTCTAAGTTTTTCAGTGCAACTCACTCATATACAATGTACTACATTATGCATTTTGTCTAATGCGGGTTTTTCAGTAAATTCTAATTTTTTCAGTGCAACTCACTCATATACAATGTACTACACTGTGCATTTCGTCTAATGCGGGTTTTTCAGTAAATTCTAAGTTTTTCAGTGCAACTCACTCATATACAATGTACTACACTGTGCATTTCGTCTAATGCGGGTTTTTCAGTAAATTCTAAGTTTTACAGTGCAACTCACTCATATACTATGTACTACACTGTGCATTTCGTCTAATGCGGGTTTTTCAGTAAATTCTAAGTTTTTCAGTGCAACTCACTCATATACAATGTACTACACTGTGCATTTCGTCTAATGCGGGTTTTTCAGTAAATTCTAAGTTTTTCAGTGCAACTCACTCATATACAATGTACTACACTGTGCATTTCGTCTAATGCGGGTTTTTCAGTAAATTCTAAGTTTTTCAGTGCAACTCACTCATATACAATGTACTACACTGTGCATTTCGTCTAATGCGGGTTTTTCAGTAAATTCTAAGTTTTTCAGTGCAACTCACTCATATACAATGTACTACACTGTGCATTTCGTCTAATGCGGGTTTTTCAGTAAATTCTAATTTTTTCAATACAACTCACTCATATACAATGTACTACACTGTGCATTTCGTCTAAAGCGGGTTTTTCAGTAAATTCTACGTTTTTCAGTCAACTCACTCATATACAATGTACTACACTGTTCATTTCGTCTAATGCGGGTTTTTCAGTAAATTCTAAGTTTTTCAGTGCAACTCATTCATATACAATGTACTACACTGTGCATTTCGTCTAATGCGGGTTTTTCAGTAAATTCTAAGTTTTTCAGTGCAACTCACTCATATACTATGTACTACACTGTGCATTTCGTCTAATGCGGGTTTTTCAGTAAATTATAAGTTTTTCAGTGCAACTCACTCATATACTATGTACTACACTGTACATTTCGTCTAATGTGGGTTTTTCAGTAAATTCTAAGTTTTTCTGTGCAACTCACTCATATACAATGTACTACACTGTGCATTTGGTCTAATGCGGGTTTTTCAGTAAATTCTAAGTTTTTCAGTGCAACTCACTCATATACAATGTACTACACTGTGCATTTCTTCTAATGCGGGTTTTTCAGTAAATTCTAAGTTTTTCAGTGCAACTCACTCATATACAATGTACTAAACTGTACATTTCGTCTAATGCGGGTTTTTCAGTAAATTCTAAGTTTTTCAGTGCAACTCACTCATATACAATGTACTACACTCTGCATTTCGTCTAATGCGGGTTTTTCAGTAAATTCTAAATTTTTCAGTGCAACTCACTCATATACAATGTACTACACTGTGCATTTCGTCTAATGCGGGTTTTTCAGTAAATTCTAAGTTTTTCAGTGCAACTCACTCATATACTATGTACTACACTGTGTATTTCGTCTAATGCGGGTTTTTCAGTAAATTCTAATTTTTTCAGTGCAACTCACTCATATACAATGTACTACACTGTGCATTTCGTCTGATGCGGGTTTTTCAGTAAATTCTAATTTTTTCAGTGCAACTCACGCATATACAATGTACTACACTGTGCATTTCGTCTAATGCGGGTTTTTCAGTAAATTCTAAGTTTTTCAGTGCAACTCACGCATATACAATGTACTACACTGTGCATTTCGTCTAATGCGTGTTTTTCAGTAAATTCTAAGTTTTTCAGTGCAACTCACTCATATACAATGTACTACACTGTGCATTTCTTCTAATGCGTGTTTTTCAGTAAATTCTAAGTTTTTCAGTGCAACTCACTCATATACAATGTACTAAACTGTGCATTTCTTCTAATGCGGGTTTTTCAGTAAATTCTAAGTTTTTCAGTGCAACTCACTCATATACAATGTACTACACTCTGCATTTCGTCTAATGCGGGTTTTTCAGTAAATTCTAAATTTTTCAGTGCAACTCACTCATATACAATGTACTACACTGTGCATTTCGTCTAATGCGGGTTTTTCAGTAAATTCTAAGTTTTTCAGTGCAACTCACTCATATACTATGTACTACACTGTGCATTTCGTCTAATGCGTGTTTTTCAGTAAATTCTAAGTTTTTCAGTGCAACTCACTCATATACAATGTACTACACTGTGCATTTCGTCTAATGCGTGTTTTTCAGTAAATTCTAAGTTTTTCTGTGCAACTCACTCATATACAATGTACTACACTGTGCATTTCGTCTAATGCGGGTTTTTCAGTAAATTCTAAGTTTTTCAGTGCAACTCACTCATATACTATGTACTACACTGTGCATTTCGTCTAATGCGGGTTTTTCAGTAAATTCTAAGTTTTTCAGTGCAACTCACTCATATACTATGTACTACACTGTACATTTCGTCTAATGCGGGTTTTTCAGTAAATTCTAAGTTTTTCAGTGCAACTCACTCATATACAATGTACTACACTGTGCATTTCCTCAAATGCGTGTTTTTCAGTAAATTCTAAGTTTTTCAGTGCAACTCACTCATATACAATGTACTACACTGTGCATTTCTTCTAATGCGGGTTTTTCAGTAAATTCTAAGTTTTTCAGTGCAACTCACTCATATACAATGTAGTAAACTGTGCATTTCATCTAATGCGGGTTTTTCAGTAAATTCTAAATTTTTCAGTGCAACTCACTCATATACAATGTACTACACTGTGCATTTCGTCTAATGCGGGTTTTTCAGTAAATTCTAAGTTTTTCAGTGCAACTCACTCATATACAATGTACTACCTGTGCATTTCGTCTAATGCGGGTTTTTCAGTAAATTCTAAGTTTTTCAGTGCAACTCACTCATATACAATGTACTACACTGTGGCATTTCGTCTAATGCGGGTTTTTCAGTAAATTCTAAATTTTTCAGTGCAACTCACTCATATACAATGTACTACACTGTGCATTTCGTCTAATGCGGGTTTTTCAGTAAATTCTAAGTTTTTCAGTGCAACTCACTCATATACTATGTACTACACTGTGCATTTCGTCTAATGCGGGTTTTTCAGTAAATTCTAAGTTTTTCAGTGCAACTCACTCATATACTATGTACTACACTATGCATTTCGTCTAATGCGGGTTTTTCAGTAAATTCTAATTTTTTCAGTGCAACTCACTCATATACAATGTACTACACTGTGCATTTCGTCTAATGCGGGTTTTTCAGTAAATTCTAATTTTTTCAGTGCAACTCACTCATATACAATGTACTACACTGTGCATTTCGTCTAATGCGGGTTTTTCAGTAAATTCTAATTTTTTCAATACAACTCACTCATATACAATGTACTACACTGTGCATTTCGTCTAAAGCGGGTTTTTCAGTAAATCTACGTTTTTCAGTGCAACTCACTCATATACAATGTAACTACACTGTTCATTTCGTCTAAAGCGGGTTTTTCAGTAAATTCTAAAGTTTTTCAGTGCAACTCACTCATATACAATGTACTACACTGTGCATTTCGTCTAATGCGGGTTTTTCAGTAAATTCTAAGTTTTTCAGTGCAACTCACTCATATACAATGTACTACACTGTGCATTTCGTCTAATGCGGGTTTTCAGTAAATTCTAAGTATTTCAGTGCAACTCACTCATATACAATGTACTACACTGTGCATTTCGTCTAATGCGGGTTTTTCAGTAAATTCTAAGTTTTTCAGTGCAACTCACTCATATACAATGTACTACACTGTGCATTTCGTTCTGATGCGGGTTTTTCAGTAAATTCTAAATTTTTCAGTGCAACTCACTCATATACAATGTACTACACTGTGCATTTCGTCTGATGCGGGTTTTTCAGTAAATTCTAAGTTTTTCAGTGCAAACTCACTCATATACAATGTACTACACTGTGCATTTCGTCTAATGCGGGTTTTTCAGTAAATTCTAAGTTTTCAGTGCAACTCACTCATATACAATGTACTACACTGTGCATTTCGTCTAATGCGGGTTTTTCAGTAAATTCTAAGTTTTTCAGTGCAACTCACTCATATACAATGTACTACACTGTGCATTTCGTCTAATGCGGGTTTTTCAGTAAATTCTAAGTTTTTCAGTGCAACTCACGCATATACAATGTACTACACTGTGCATTTCGTCTAATGCGTGTTTTTCAGTAAATTCTAAGTTTTTCAGTGCAACTCACTCATATACAATGTACTACACTGTGCATTTCGTCTAATGCGGGTTTTTCAGTAAATTCTAAGTTTTTCTGTGGAAACTCACTCATATACAATGTACTACACTGTGCATTTCGTCTAATGCGGGTTTTTCAGTAAATTCTAAGTTTTTCAGTGCAACTCACTCATATACTATGTACTACACTGTGCATTTCGTCTAATGCGGGTTTTTCAGTAAATTCTAAGTTTTTCAGTGCAACTCACTCATATACTATGTACTACACTGTACATTTCGTCTAATGCGGGTTTTTCAGTAAATTCTAAGTTTTTCAGTGCAACTCACTCATATACAATGTACTACACTGTGCATTTCCTCTAATGCGTGTTTTTCAGTAAATTCTAAGTTTTTCAGTGCAACTCACTCATATACAATGTACTACACTGTGCATTTTCTTCTAATGCGGGTTTTTCAGTAAATTCTAAGTTTTTCAGTGCAACTCACTCATATACAATGTACTAAACTGTGCATTTCATCTAATGCGGGTTTTTCAGTAAATTCTAAATTTTTCAGTGCAACTCACTCATATACAATGTACTACACTGTGCATTTCGTCTAATGCGGGTTTTTTCAGTAAATTCTAAGTTTTTCAGTGCAACTCACTCATATACAATGTACTACACTGTGCATTTCATCTATGCGGGTTTTTCAGTAAATTCTAAGTTTTTCAGTGCAACTCACTCATATACAATGTACTACACTGTGCATTTCGTCTAATGCGGGTTTTTTCAGTAAATTCTAAGTTTTTTCAGTGCAACTCACTCATATACTATGTACTACACTGTGTATTTCGTCTAATGCGGGTTTTTAAGTAAATTCTAAGTTTTTCAGTGCAACTCACTCATATACTATGTACTACACTGTGTATTTCGTCTAATGCGGGTTTTTCAGTAAATTCTAATTTTTTCAGTGCAACTCACTCATATACAATGTACTACACTGTGCATTTCGTCTGATGCGGGTTTTTCAGTAAATTCTAAGTTTTTCAGTGCAACTCACGCATATACAATGTACTACACTGTGCATTTCGTCTAATGCGGGTTTTTTCAGTAAATTCTAAGTTTTTCAGTGCAACTCACTCATATACAATGTACTACACTGTTCATTTCGTCTAATGCCTGTTTTTCAGTAAATTCTAAGTTTTTCAGTGCAACTCACTCATATACAATGTACTACACTGTGCATTTCGTCTAATGCGTGTTTTTCAGTAAATTCTAAGTTTTTCAGTGCAACTCACTCATATACAATGTACTACACTGTGCATTTCGTCTAATGCGGGTTTTTCAGTAATTTCTAAGTTTTTCTGTGCAACTCACTCATATACAATGTACTACACTGTGCATTTCGTCTAATGCGGGCTTTTCAGTAAATTCTAAGTTTTTCAGTGCAACTCACTCATATACTATGTACTACACTGTGCATTTCGTCTAATGCGGGTTTTTCAGTAAATTCTAAGTTTTTCAGTGCAACCTCACTCATATACTATGTACTACACTGTACATTTCGTCTAATGCGGGTTTTTCAGTAAATTCTAAGTTTTTCAGTGCAACTCACTCATATACAATGTACTACACTGTGCATTTCCTCAAATGCGTGTTTTTTCAGTAAATTCTAAGTTTTTCAGTGCAACTCACTCATATACAATGTACTACACTGTGCATTTCTTCTAATGCGGGTTTTTCAGTAAATTCTAAGTTTTTCAGTGCAACTCACTCATATACAATGTACTAAACTGTGCATTTCATCTAATGCGGGTTTTTCAGTAAATTCTAAATTTTTCAGTGCAACTCACTCATATACAATGTACTACACTGTGCATTTCGTCTAATGCGGGTTTTTCAGTAAATTCTAAGTTTTTCAGTGCAACTCACTCATATACAATGTACTACACTGTGCATTTCGTCTAATGCGGGTTTTTCAGTAAATTCTAAGTTTTTCAGTGCAACTCACTCATATACAATGTACTACACTGTGCATTTCGTCTAATGCGGGTTTTTCAGTAAATTCTAAATTTTTCAGTGCAACTCACTCATATACAATGTACTACACTGTGCATTTCGTCTAATGCGGGTTTTTCAGTAAATTCTAAGTTTTTCAGTGCAACTCACTCATATACTATGTACTACACTGTGCATTTCGTCTAATGCGGGTTTTTCAGTAAATTCTAAGTTTTTCAGTGCAACTCACTCATATACAATGTACTACACTATGCATTTCGTCTAATGCGGGTTTTTCAGTAAATTCTAATTTTTTCAATACAACTCACTCATATACAATGTTACTACACTGTGCATTTCGTCTAAAGCGGGTTTTTCAGTAAATTCTACGTTTTTCAGTGCAACTCACTCATATACAATGTACTACACTGTTCATTTCGTCTAATGCGGGTTTTTCAGTAAATTCTAAGTTTTTCAGTGCAACTCACTCATATACAATGTACTACACTGTGCATTTCGTCTAATGCGGGTTTTTCAGTAAATTCTAAGTTTTTCAGTGCAACTCACTCATATACTATGTACTTACACTGTGCATTTCGTCTAATGCGGGTTTTTCAGTAAATTCTAAGTATTTCAGTGCAACTCACTCATATACAATGTACTACACTGTGCATTTCGTCTAATGCGGGTTTTTCAGTAAATTCTAAGTTTTTCAGTGCAACTCACTCATATACAATGTACTACACTGTGCATTTCGTCTAATGCGGGTTTTTCAGTAAATTCTAAATTTTTCAGTGCAACTCACTCATATACAATGTACTACACTGTGCATTTCGTCTGATGCGGGTTTTTCAGTAAATTCTAAGTTTTTCAGTGCAACTCACTCATATACAATGTACTACACTGTGCATTTCGTCTAATGCGGGTTTTTCAGTAAATTCTAAGTTTTCAGTGCAACTCACTCATATACAATGTACTACACTGTGCATTTCGTCTAATGCGGGTTTTTCAGTAAATTCTAAGTTTTTCAGTGCAACTCAGTCATATACAATGTACTACACTGTGCATTTCGTCTAATGCGGGTTTTTCAGTAAATTCTAAGTTTTTCAGTGCAACTCACGCATATACAATGTACTACACTGTGCATTTCGTCTAATGCGTGTTTTTCAGTAAATTCTAAGTTTTTTCAGTGCAACTCACTCATATACAATGTACTACACTGTGCATTTCGTCTAATGCGGGTTTTTCAGTAAATTCTAAGTTTTTCTGTGGAAACTCACTCATATACAATGTACTACACTGTGCATTTCGTCTAATGCGGGTTTTTCAGTAAATTCTAAGTTTTTCAGTGCAACTCACTCATATACTATTGTACTACACTGTGCATTTCGTCTAATGCGGGTTTTTCAGTAAATTCTAAGTTTTTCAGTGCAACTCACTCATATACTATGTACTACACTGTACATTTCGTCTAATGCGGGTTTTTCAGTAAATTCTAAGTTTTTCAGTGCAACTCACTCATATACAATGTACTACACTGTGCATTTCCTCTAATGCGTGTTTTTCAGTAAATTCTAAGTTTTTCAGTGCAAACTCACTCATATACAATGTACTACACTGTGCATTTCTTCTAATGCGGGTTTTTTCAGTAAATTCTAAGTTTTTCAGTGCAACTCACTCATATACAATGTACTAAACTGTGCATTTCGTCTAATGCGGGTTTTTCAGTAAATTCTAAATTTTTCAGTGCAACTCACTCATATACAATGTACTACACTGTGCATTTCGTCTAATGCGGGTTTTTCAGTAAATTCTAAGTTTTTCAGTGCAACTCACTCATATACAATGTACTACACTGTGCATTTCGTCTAATGCGGGTTTTTCAGTAAATTCTAAGTTTTTCAGTGCAACTCACTCATATACAATGTACTACACTGTGCATTTCGTCTAATGCGGGTTTTTCAGTAAATTCTAACGTTTTTCAGTGGCAACTCACTCATATACAATGTACTACACTGTGCATTTCGTCTAAAGCGGGTTTTTCAGTAAATTCTAAGTTTTTCAGTGCAACTCACTCATATACAATGTACTACACTGTTCATTTCGTCTAATGCGGGTTTTTCAGTAAATTCTAAGTTTTTCAGTGCAACTCACCTCATATACAATGTACTACACTGTGCATTTCGTCTAATGCGGGTTTTTCAGTAAATTCTAAGTTTTTCAGTGCAACTCACTCATATACTATGTACTACACTGTGCATTTCGTCTAATGCGGGTTTTTTCAGTAAATTCTAAGTATTTCAGTGCAACTCACTCATATACAATGTACTACACTGTGCATTTCGTCTAATGCGGGTTTTTCAGTAAATTCTAAGTTTTTCAGTGCAACTCACTCATATACAATGTACTACACTGTGCATTTCGTCTGATGCGGGTTTTTTCAGTAAATTCTAAATTTTTCAGTGCAACTCACTCATATACAATGTACTACACTGTGCATTTCGTCTGATGCGGGTTTTTCAGTAAATTCTAAGTTTTTCAGTGCAACTCACTCATATACAATGTACTACACTGTGCATTTCGTCTAATGCGGGTTTTTCAGTAAATTCTAAGTTTTCAGTGCAACTCACTCATATCAATGTACTACACTGTGCATTTCGTCTAATGCGGGTTTTTCAGTAAATTCTAAGTTTTTTCAGTGCAACTCAGTCATATACAATGTACTACACTGTGCATTTCGTCTAATGCGGGTTTTTCAGTAAATCTAAGTTTTTCAGTGCAACTCACGCATATACAATGTACTACACTGTGCAATTTCGTCTAATGCGTGTTTTTCAGTAAATTCTAAGTTTTTCAGTGCAACTCACTCATATACAATGTACTACACTGTGCATTTCGTCTAATGCGGGTTTTTCAGTAAAATTCTAAGTTTTTCTGTGGAACTCACTCATATACAATGTACTACACTGTTCATTTCGTCTAATGCGGGTTTTTCAGTAAATTCTAAGTTTTTCAGTGCAACTCACTCATATACTATGTACTACACTGTGCATTTTCGTCTAATGCGGGTTTTTCAGTAAATTCTAAGTTTTTCAGTGCAACTCACTCATATACTATGTACTACACTGTACATTTTCGTCTAATGCGGGTTTTTCAGTAAATTCTAAGTTTTTCAGTGCAACTCACTCATATACAATGTACTACACTGTGCATTTCCTCTAATGCGTGTTTTTCAGTAAATTCTAAGTTTTTCAGTGCAACTCACTCATATACAATGTACTACACTGTGCATTTCTTCTAATGCGGGTTTTCAGTAAATTCTAAGTTTTTCAGTGCAACTCACTCATATACAATGTACTAAACTGTGCATTTCTTCTAATGCGGGTTTTTCAGTAAATTCTAAATTTTTCAGTGCAACTCACTCATATACAATGTACTACACTGTGCATTTCGTCTAATGCGGGTTTTTCAGTAAATTCTAAGTTTTTCAGTGCAACTCACTCATATACAATGTACTACACTGTGCATTTCATCTAATGCGGGTTTTTCAGTAAATTCTAAGTTTTTTCAGTGCAACTCACTCATATACAATGTACTACACTGTGCATTTCGTCTAATGCGGGTTTTTCAGTAAATTCTAAATTTTTCAGTGCAACTCACTCATATACAATGTACTACACTGTGCATTTCGTCTAATGCGGGTTTTTTCAGTAAATTCTAAGTTTTTCAGTGCAACTCACTCATATACTATGTACTACAACTGTGCATTTCGTCTAATGCGGGTTTTTCAGTAAATTCTAAGTTTTTCAGTGCAACTCACTCATATACTATGTACTACACTGTGCATTTCCTCTAATGCGGGTTTTTCAGTAAATTCTAATTTTTCAGTGCAACTCACTCATATACAATGTACTTACGCTGTGCATTTCGTCTGATGCGGGTTTTTCAGTAAATTCTAATTTTTTCAGTGCAACTCACTCATATACAATGTACTACACTGTGCATTTCGTCTAATGCGGGTTTTTCAGTAAATTCTAAGTTTTTCAGTGCAACTCACTCATATACAATGTACTACACTGTGCATTTCATCTAATGCGGGTTTTTCAGTAAATTCTAAGTTTTTCAGTGCAACTCACTCATATACAATGTACTACACTGTGCATTTCGTCTAAAGCGGGTTTTTCAGTAAATTCTACGTTTTTCAGTGCAACTCACTCATATACAATGTACTACACTGTTCATTTCGTCTAATGCGGGTTTTTCAGTAAATTCTAAGTTTTTCAGTGCAACCTCACTCATATACAATGTACTACACTGTGCATTTCGTCTAATGCGGGTTTTTCAGTAAATTCTAAGTTTTTCAGTGCAACTCACTCATATACTATGTACTACACTGTGCATTTCGTCTAATGCGGGTTTTTTCAGTAAATTCTAAGTATTTCAGTGCAACTCACTCATATACAATGTACTACACTGTGCATTTCGTCTAATGCGGGTTTTTCAGTAAATTCTAAGTTTTTCAGTGCAACTCACTCATATACAATGTACTACACTGTGCATTTCGTCTAATGCGGGTTTTTTCAGTAAATTCTAAATATTTCAGTGCAACTCACTCATATACAATGTACTACACTGTGCATTTCGTCTGATGCGGGTTTTTCAGTAAATTCTAAGTTTTTTCAGTGCAACTCACTCATATACAATGTACTAACACTGTGCATTTTCGTCTAATGCGGGTTTTTCAGTAAATTCTAAGTTTTTCAGTGCAACTCACTCATATACAATGTACTACACTGTGCATTTCGTCTAATGCGGGTTTTTCAGTAAATTCTAAGTTTTTCAGTGCAACTCAGTCATATACAATGTACTACACTGTGCATTTCGTCTAATGCGGGTTTTTCAGTAAATTCTAAGTTTTTCAGTGCAACTCACGCATATACAATGTACTACACTGTGCATTTCGTCTAATGCGTGTTTTTCAGTAAATTCTAAGTTTTTCAGTGCAACTCACTCATATACAATGTACTACACTGTGCATTTCGTCTAATGCGGGTTTTTCAGTAAAATTCTAAGTTTTTCTGTGGAACTCACTCATATACAATGTACTACACTGTTCATTTCGTCTAATGCGGGTTTTTTCAGTAAATTCTAAGTTTTTCAGTGCAACTCACTCATATACTATGTACTACACTGTGCATTTCGTCTAATGCGGGTTTTTCAGTAAATTCTAAGTTTTTCAGTGCAACTCACTCATATACTATGTACTACACTGTACATTTCGTCTAATGCGGGTTTTTCAGTAAATTCTAAGTTTTTCAGTGCAACTCACTCATTACAATGTACTACACTGTGCATTTCCTCTAATGCGTGTTTTTCAGTAAATTCTAAGTTTTTCAGTGCAACTCACTCATATACAATGTACTACACTGTGCATTTCTTCTAATGCGGGTTTTTCAGTAAATTCTAAGTTTTTCAGTGCAAACTCACTCATATACAATGTACTAAACTGTGCATTTCATCTAATGCGGGTTTTTCAGTAAATTCTAAATTTTTCAGTGCAACTCACTCATATACAATGTACTACACTGTGCATTTCGTCTAATGCGGGTTTTTCAGTAAATTCTAAGTTTTTCAGTGCAACTCACTCATATACAATGTACTACACTGTGCATTTCATCTAATGCGGGTTTTTCAGTAAATTCTAAGTTTTTCAGTGCAACTCACTCATATACAATGTACTACACTGTGCATTTCGTCTAATGCGGGTTTTTCAGTAATTCTAAATTTTTCAGTGCAACTCACTCATATACAATGTACTACACTGTGCATTTCGTCTAATGCGGGTTTTTCAGTAAATTCTAAGTTTTTCAGTGCAACTCACTCATATACTATGTACTACACTGTGCATTTCGTCTAATGCGGGTTTTTCAGTAAATTCTAAGTTTTCAGTGCAACTCACTCATATACTATGTACTACACTGTGCATTTCCTCTAATGCGGGTTTTTCAGTAAATTCTAATTTTTTCAGTGCAACTCACTCATATACAATGTACTACGCTGTGCATTTCGTCTGATGCGGGTTTTTCAGTAAATTCTAATTTTTTCAGTGCAACTCACTCATATACAATGTACTACACTGTGCATTTCGTCTAATGCGGGTTTTTCAGTAAATTCTAAGTTTTTTCAGTGCACACTCACTCATATACATTGTACTACACTGTGCATTTCCTCTAATGCGGGTTTTTCAGTAAATTCTAAGTTTTTGAGTGCAACTCACTCATATACAATATACTACACTGTGCATTTCGTCTAATGCGTGTTTTTCAGTAAATTCTAAGTTTTTTCAGTGCAACTCAATCATATACAATGTACTACACTGTGCATTTCGTCTAATGCGGGTTTTTCAGTAAATTCTAAGTTTTTCAGTGCAACTCACTCATATACAATGTACTACACTGTGCATTTCGTCTAATGCGGGTTTTTCAGTAAATTCTAAGTTTTTCAGTGCAACTCACTCATATACAATGTACTACACTGTGCATTTCCTCTAATGCGGGTTTTTCAGTAAATTCTAAGTTTTTCAGTGCAACTCACTCATATACAATGTACTACACTGTGCATTTCGTCTAATGCGGGTTTTTCAGTAAATTCTAAGTTTTCAGTGCAACTCACTCATATACAATGTACTACACTGTGCATTTCGTCTAATGGGGGTTTTTTCAGTAAATTCTAAGTTTTTCAGTGCAACTCACTCATATACAATGTAGTACATTGTGCATTTCGTCTAATGCGGGTTTTTCAGTAAATTCTAATTTTTCAGTGCAACTCACTCATATACAATGTACTACACTGTGCATTTCGTCTAATGCGGGTTTTTCAGTAAATTCTAAGTTTTCAGTGCAACTCACTCATATACAATGTACTACACTGTGCATTTCGTCTAATGCGGGTTTTTCAGTAAATTCTAGAGTTTTTCAGTGCAACTCACTCATATACTATGTACTACACTGTGCATTTTCGTCTAATGCGGGTTTTTCAGTAAATTCTAAGTTTTTCAGTGCAACTCACTCATATACAATGTACTACACTGTGCATTTCGTCTAATGCGGGGTTTTTCAGTAAATTCTAAGTTTTTCAGTGCAACTCACTCATATACAATCTACTACACTGTGCATTTCGTCTAATGCGGGTTTTTCAGTAAATTCTAATTTTTTCAATACAACTCACTCATATACAATGTACTACACTGTGCATTTTCGTCTAAAGCGGGTTTTTCAGTAAATTCTACGTTTTTTCAGTGCAACTAACTCATATACAATGTACTACACTGTACATTTCGTCTAATGCGGTTTTTCAGTAAATTCTAAGTTTTTAAGTGCACTCACTCATATACAATGTACTACACTGTGCATTTCGTCTAATGCGGGTTTTTTCAGTAAATTCTAAGTTTTTCAGTGCAACTCACTCATATACTATGTACTACACTGTGCATTTCGTCTAATGCGGGTTTTTCAGTAAATTATAAGTTTTTCAGTGCAACTCACTCATATACTATGTACTACACTGTGCATTTCGTCTAATGCGGGTTTTTCAGTAAATTCTAAGTTTTTCAGTGCAACTCACTCATATACAATGTACTACACTGTGCATTTCGTCTAATGCGGGTTTTTCAGTAAATTCTAAGTTTTTCAGTGCAACTCACTCATATACAATGTACTACACTGTGCATTCGTCTAATGCGGGTTTTTCAGTAAATTCTAAGTATTTCAGTTGCAACTCCACTCATATACAATGTACTACACTGTGCATTTCGTCTAATGCGGGTTTTTCAGTAAATTCTAAGTTTTTCAGTGCAACTCACTCATATACAATGTACTACACTGTGCATTTCGCTAATGCGGGTTTTTTTCAGTAAATTCTAAGTTTTTCAGTGCAACTCACTCATTAACTATGTACTACACTGTGCATTTCGTCTAATGCGGGTTTTTCAGTAAATTCTAAGTTTTTCAGTGCAACTCACTCATATACTATGTACTACACTGTACATTTCGTCTAATGCGGGTTTTTCAGTAAATTCTAAGTTTTTCAGTGCAACTCACTCATATACAATGTACTACACTGTGCATTTCGTCTAAAGCGGGTTTTTCAGTAAATTCTACGTTTTTCAGTGCAACTCACTCATATACAATGTACTACACTGTTCATTTCGTCTAATGCGGGTTTTTCAGTAAATTCTAAGTTTTTCAGTGCAACTCACTCATATACAATGTACTACACTGTGCATTTCGTCTAATGCGGGTTTTTCAGTAAATTCTAAGTTTTTCAGTGCAACTCACTCATATACTATGTACTACACTGTGCATTTCGTCTAATGCGGGTTTTTCAGTAAATTATAAGTTTTTTCAGTGCAACTCACTCATATACTATGTACTACACTGTACATTTCGTCTAATGCGGGTTTTTCAGTAAATTCTAAGTTTTTCAGTGCAAACTCACTCATATACAATGTACTACACTGTGCATTTCGTCTAATGCGGGTTTTTCAGTAAATTCTAAGTTTTCAGTGCAACTCACTCATATACCAATGTACTACACTGTGCATTTCGTCTAATTGCGGGTTTTCAGTAAATTCTAAGTTTTTCAGTGCAACTCACTCATATACAATGTACTACACTGTGCATTTCGTCTAATGCGGGTTTTTCAGTAAATTCTAAGTTTTTCAGTGCAACTCACGCATATACAATGTACTACACTGTGCATTTCGTCTAATGCGTGTTTTTCAGTAAATTCTAAGTTTTTCAGTGCAACTCACTCATATACAATGTACTACACTGTGCATTTCGTCTAATGCGGGTTTTTCAGTAAATTCTAAGTTTTTCTGTGCAACTCACTCATATACAATGTACTACACTGTGCATTTCGTCTAATGCGGGTTTTTTCAGTAAATTCTAAGTTTTTTCAGTGCAACTCACTCATATACTATGTACTACACTATGCATTTCGTCTAATGCGGGTTTTTCAGTAAATTCTAAGTTTTTCATGCAACTCACTCATATACAATGTACTACACTGTGCATTTCGTCTAATGCGGGTTTTTCAGTAAATTCTAAGTTTTTCAGTGCAACTCACTCATATACAATGTACTACACTGTGCATTTCGTCTAATGCGGGTTTTTCAGTAAATTCTAAGTTTTTCAGTGCAACTCACTCATATACAATGTACTACACTGTGCATTTCGTCTAATGCGGGTTTTTCAGTAAATTCTAAATTTTTCAGTGCAACTCACTCATATACAATGTACTACACTGTGCATTTCGTCTAATGCGGGTTTTTCAGTAAATTCTAAGTTTTTCAGTGCAACTCACTCATATACTATGTACTACACTGTGCATTTCGTCTAATGCGGGTTTTTCAGTAAATTCTAAGTTTTTCAGTGCAACTCACTCATATACTATGTACTACACTGTGCATTTCCTCTAATGCGGGTTTTTCAGTAAATTTCTAATTTTTTTCAGTGCAACTCACTCATATACAATGTACTACGCTGTGCATTTCGTCTGATGCGGGTTTTTCAGTAAATTCTAATTTTTTCAGTGCAACTCACTCATATACAATGTACTACACTGTGCATTTCGTCTAATGCGGGTTTTTCAGTAAATTCTAAGTTTTTCAGTGCAACTCACTCATATACATTGTACTACACTGTGCATTTCCTCTAATGCGGGTTTTTCAGTAAATTCTAAGTTATTCAGTGCAAACTCACTCATATACAATATACTACACTGTGCATTTCGTCTAATGCGTGTTTTTCAGTAAATTCTAAGTTTTTCAGTGCAACTCACTCATATACAATGTACTACACTGTGCATTTCGTCTAATGCGGGTTTTTCAGTAAATTCTAAGTTTTTCAGTGCAACTCACTCATATACAATGTACTACACTGTGCATTTCGTCTAATGCGGGGTTTTTCAGTAATTCTAAGTTTTTCAGTGCAACTCACTCATATACAATGTACTACACTGTGCATTTCGTCTAATGCGGGTTTTTCAGTAAATTCTAAGTTTTTCAGTGCAACTCACTCATATACAATGTACTACACTGTGCATTTCGTCTAATGCGGGTTTTTTCAGTAAATTCTAAGTTTTTCAGTGCAACTCACTCATATACAATGTACTACACTGTGCATTTCGTCTAATGGGGGTTTTTTCAGTAAATTCTAAGTTTTTCAGTGCAACTCACTCATATACAATGTACTACATTGTGCATTTCGTCTAATGCGGGTTTTTCAGTAAATTCTAATTTTTTCAGTGCAAACTCACTCATATACAATATACTACACTGTGCATTTCGTCTAATGCGGGTTTTTCAGTAAATTCTAAAGTTTTTCAGTGCAACTCACTCATATACAATGTACTACACTGTGCATTTCGTCTAATGCGGGTTTTTCAGTAAATTCTAAGTTTTTTCAGTGCAACTCACTCATATACTATGTACTACACTGTGCATTTCGTCTAATGCGGGTTTTTTCAGTAAATTCTAAGTTTTTCAGTGCAACTCACTCATATACAATGTACTACACTGTGCATTTCGTCTAATGCGGGTTTTTCAGTAAATTCTAAGTTTTTCAGTGCAACTCACTCATATACAATGTACTACACTGTGCATTTCGTCTAATGCGGGTTTTTCAGTAAAATTAATTTACTGAAAAACCCGCATTAGACGAAATGCACAGTGTAGTACATTGTATATGAGTGAGTTGCACTGAAAAACTTAGAATTTACTGAAAAACCCGCATTAGACGAAATGCACAGTGTAGTACATTGTATATGAGTGAGTTGCACTGAAAAACTTAGAATTTACTGAAAAACCCGCATTAGACGAAATGCACAGTGTAGTACATAGTATATGAGTGAGTTGCACTGAAAAACTTAGAATTTACTGAAAAACCCGCATTAGACGAAATGCACAGTGTAGTACATTGTATATGAGTGAGTTGCACTGAAAAACTTAGAATTTACTGAAAAACCCGCATTAGACGAAATGCACAGTGTAGTATATTGTATATGAGTGAGTTGCACTGAAAAAATTAGAATTTACTGAAAAACCCGCATTAGACGAAATGCACAATGTAGTACATTGTATATGAGTGAGTTGCACTGAAAAACTTAGAATTTACTGAAAAAACCCCCATTAGACGAAATGCACAGTGTAGTACATTGTATATGAGTGAGTTGCACTGAAAAACTTAGAATTTACTGAAAAACCCGCATTAGACGAAATGCACAGTGTAGTACATTGTATATGAGTGAGTTGCACTGAAAAACTTAGAATTTACTGAAAAACCCGCATTAGACGAAATGCACAGTGTAGTACATTGTATATGAGTGAGTTGCACTGAAAAACTTAGAATTTACTGAAAAACCCGCATTAGACGAAATGCACAGTGTAGTACATTGTATATGAGTGAGTTGCACTGAAAAACTTAGAATTTACTGAAAAACCCGCATTAGACGAAATGCACAGTGTAGTACATTGTATATGAGTGAGTTGCACTGAAAAACTTAGAATTTACTGAAAAACACGCATTAGACGAAATGCACAGTGTAGTATATTGTATATGAGTGAGTTGCACTGAAAAACTTAGAATTTACTGAAAAACCCGCATTAGAGGAAATGCACAGTGTAGTACAATGTATATGAGTGAGTTGCACTGAAAAACTTAGAATTTACTGAAAAACCCGCATTAGACGAAATGCACAGTGTAGTACATTGTATATGAGTGAGTTGCACTGAAAAAATTAGAATTTACTGAAAAAACCCGCATCAGACGAAATGCACAGCGTAGTACATTGTATATGAGTGAGTTGCACTGAAAAAATTAGAATTTACTGAAAAACCCGCATTAGAGGAAATGCACAGTGTAGTACATAGTATATGAGTGAGTTGCACTGAAAAACTTAGAATTTACTGAAAAACCCGCATTAGACGAAATGCACAGTGTAGTACATAGTATATGAGTGAGTTGCACTGAAAAACTTAGAATTTACTGAAAAACCCGCATTAGACGAAATGCACAGTGTAGTACATTGTATATGAGTGAGTTGCACTGAAAAATTAGAATTTACTGAAAAACCCGCATTAGACGAAATGCACAGTGTAGTACATTGTATATGAGTGAGTTGCACTGAAAAACTTAGAATTTACTGAAAAACCCGCATTAGACGAAATGCACAGTGTAGTACATTGTATATGAGTGAGTTGCACTGAAAAACTTAGAATTTACTGAAAAACCCGCATTAGACGAAATGCACAGTGTAGTACATTGTATATGAGTGAGTTGCATGAAAAACTTAGAATTTACTGAAAAACCCGCATTAGACGAAATGCATAGTGTAGTACATAGTATATGAGTGAGTTGCACTGAAAAACTTAGAATTTACTGAAAAACCCGCATTAGACGAAATGCACAGTGTAGTACATTGTATATGAGTGAGTTGCACAGAAAAACTTAGAATTTACTGAAAAAACCCGCATTAGACGAAATGCACAGTGTAGTACATTGTATATGAGTGAGTTGCACTGAAAAACTTAGAATTTACTGAAAAACACGCATTAGACGAAATGCACAGTGTAGTACATTGTATATGCGTGAGTTGCACTGAAAAACTTAGAATTTACTGAAAAACCCGCATTAGACGAAATGCACAGTGTAGTACATTGTATATGAGTGAGTTGCACTGAAAAACTTAGAATTTACTGAAAAACCCGCATTAGACGAAATGCACAGTGTAGTACATTGTATATGAGTGAGTTGCACTGAAAACTTAGAATTTACTGAAAAACCCGCATTAGACGAAATTGCACAGTGTAGTACATTGTATATGAGTGAGTTGCACTGAAAAACTTAGAATTTACTGAAAAACCCGCATTAGACGAAATGTACAGTGTAGTACATAGTATATGAGTGAGTTGCACTGAAAAACTTATAATTTACTGAAAAACCCGCATTAGACGAAATGCACAGTGTAGTACATAGTATATGAGTGAGTTGCACTGAAAAACTTAGAATTTACTGAAAAACCCGCATTAGACGAAATGCACAGTGTAGTACATTGTATATGAGTGAGTTGCACTGAAAAACTTAGAATTTACTGAAAAACCCGCATTAGACGAAATGAACAGTGTAGTACATTGTATATGAGTGAGTTGCACTGAAAAACGTAGAATTTACTGAAAAACCCGCTTTAGACGAAATGCACAGTGTAGTACATTGTATATGAGTGAGTTGCACTGAAAAACTTAGAATTTACTGAAAAACCCGCATTAGACGAAATGTACAGTGTAGTACATAGTATATGAGTGAGTTGCACTGAAAAACTTAGAATTTACTGAAAAACCCGCATTAGACGAAATGCACAGTGTAGTACATAGTATATGAGTGAGTTGCACTGAAAAACTTAGAATTTACTGAAAAACCCGCATTAGCGAAATGCACAGTGTAGTACATTGTATATGAGTGAGTTGCACTGAAAAACTTAGAATTTACTGAAAAACCCGCATTAGACGAAATGCACAGTGTAGTACATTGTATATGAGTGAGTTGCACTGAAATACTTAGAATTTACTGAAAAACCCGCATTAGACGAAATGCACAGTGTAGTACATTGTATATGAGTGAGTTGCACTGAAAAACTTAGAATTTACTGAAAAACCCGCATTAGACGAAATGCACAGTGTAGTACATTGTATATGAGTGAGTTGCACTGAAAAACTTAGAATTTACTGAAAAACCCGCATTAGACGAAATGCACAGTGTAGTACATAGTATATGAGTGAGTTGCACTGAAAAACTTATAATTTACTGAAAAACCCGCATTAGACGAAATGCACAGTGTAGTACATAGTATATGAGTGAGTTGCACTGAAAAACTTAGAATTTACTGAAAAACCCGCATTAGACGAAATGCACAGTGTAGTACATTGTATATGAGTGAGTTGCACTTAAAAACTTAGAATTTACTGAAAAACCCGCATTAGACGAAATGTACAGTGTAGTACATTGTATATGAGTTAGTTGCACTGAAAAACGTAGAATTTACTGAAAAACCCCGCTTTAGACGAAATGCACAGTGTAGTACATTGTATATGAGTGAGTTGTATTGAAAAAATTAGAATTTACTGAAAAACCCGCATTAGACGAAATGCACAGTGTAGTAGATTGTATATGAGTGAGTTGCACTGAAAAACTTAGAATTTACTGAAAAACCCGCATTAGACGAAATGCACAGTGTAGTACATTGTATATGAGTGAGTTGCACTGAAAAACTTAGAATTTACTGAAAAACCCGCATTAGACGAAATGCACAGTGTAGTACATAGTATATGAGTGAGTTGCACTGAAAAACTTAGAATTTACTGAAAAACCCCGCATTAGACGAAATGCACAGTGTAGTACATTGTATATGAGTGAGTTGCACTGAAAAACTTAGAATTTACTGAAAAACCCGCATTAGACGAAATGCACAGTGTAGTACATTGTATATGAGTGAGTTGCACTGAAAAAATTAGAATTTACTGAAAAACCCGCATTAGACGAAATGCACAATGTACTACATTGTATATGAGTGAGTTGCACTGAAAAACTTAGAATTTACTGAAAAAACCCCCATTAGACGAAATGCACAGTGTAGTACATTGTATATGAGTGAGTTGCACTGAAAAACTTAGAATTTACTGAAAAACCCGCATTAGACGAAATGCACAGTGTAGTACATTGTATATGAGTGAGTTGCACTGAAAAACTTAGAATTTACTGAAAAAACCCGCATTAGAGGAAATGCACAGTGTAGTACATTGTATATGAGTGAGTTGCACTGAAAAACTTAGAATTTACTGAAAAACCCGCATTAGACGAAATGCACAGTGTAGTACATTGTATATGAGTGAGTTGCACTGAAAAACTTAGAATTTACTGAAAAACCCGCATTAGACGAAATGCACAGTGTAGTACATTGTATATGATTGAGTTGCACTGAAAAACTTAGAATTTACTGAAAAACACGCATTAGACGAAATGCACAGTGTAGTATATTGTATATGAGTGAGTTGCACTCAAAAACTTAGAATTTACTGAAAAACCCGCATTAGAGGAAATGCACAGTGTAGTACAATGTATATGAGTGAGTTGCACTGAAAAACTTAGAATTTACTGAAAAACCCGCATTAGACGAAATGCACAGTGTAGTACATTGTATATGAGTGAGTTGCACTGAAAAAATTAGAATTTACTGAAAAACCCGCATCAGACGAAATGCACAGCGTAGTACATTGTATATGAGTGAGTTGCACTGAAAAAATTAGAATTTACTGAAAAACCCGCATTAGAGGAAATGCACAGTGTAGTACATAGTATATGAGTGAGTTGCACTGAAAAACTTAGAATTTACTGAAAAACCCGCATTAGACGAAATGCACAGTGTAGTACATAGTATATGAGTGAGTTGCACTGAAAAACTTAGAATTTACTGAAAAACCCGCATTAGACGAAATGCACAGTGTAGTACATTGTATATGAGTGAGTTGCACTGAAAAATTTAGAATTTACTGAAAAACCCGCATTAGACGAAATGCACAGTGTAGTACATTGTATATGAGTGGAGTTGCACTGAAAAACTTAGAATTTACTGAAAAACCCGCATTAGATGAAATGCACAGTGTAGTACATTGTATATGAGTGAGTTGCACTGAAAAACTTAGAATTTACTGAAAAACCCGCATTAGACGAAATGCACAGTGTAGTACATTGTATATGAGTGAGTTGCACTGAAAAATTTAGAATTTACTGAAAAACCGCATTAGATGAAATGCACAGTTTAGTACATTGTATATGAGTGAGTTGCACTGAAAAACTTAGAATTTACTGAAAAACCCGCATTAGAAGAAATGCACAGTGTAGTACATTGTATATGAGTGAGTTGCACTGAAAAACTTAGAATTTACTGAAAAACACGCATTAGAGGAAATGCACAGTGTAGTACATTGTATATGAGTGAGTTGCACTGAAAAACTTAGAATTTACTGAAAAACCCGCATTAGACGAAATGTACAGTGTAGTACATAGTATATGAGTGAGTTGCACTGAAAAACTTAGAATTTACTGAAAAACCCGCATTAGACGAAATGCACAGTGTAGTACATAGTATATGAGTGAGTTGCACTGAAAAACTTAGAATTTACTGAAAAACCCGCATTAGACGAAATGAACAGTGTAGTACATTGTATATGAGTGAGTTCCACAGAAAAACTTAGAATTTACTGAAAAACCCGCATTAGACGAAATGCACAGTGTAGTACATTGTATATGAGTGAGTTGCACTGAAAAACTTAGAATTTACTGAAAAACACGCATTAGACGAAATGCACAGTGTAGTACATTGTATATGCGTGAGTTGCACTGAAAAACTTAGAATTTACTGAAAAACCCGCATTAGACGAAATGCACAGTGTAGTACATTGTATATGACTGAGTTGCACTGAAAAACTTAGAATTTACTGAAAAACCCGCATTAGACGAAATGCACAGTGTAGTACATTGTATATGAGTGAGTTGCACTGAAAACTTAGAATTTACTGAAAAACCCGCATTAGACGAAATGCACAGTGTAGTACATTGTATATGAGTGAGTTGCACTGAAAAACTTAGAATTTACTGAAAAACCCGCATCAGACGAAATGCACAGTGTAGTACATTGTATATGAGTGAGTTGCACTGAAATATTTAGAATTTACTGAAAAAACCCGCATTAGACGAAATGCACAGTGTAGTACATTGTATATGAGTGAGTTGCACTGAAAAACTTAGAATTTACTGAAAAAACCCGCATTAGACGAAATGCACAGTGTAGTACATTGTATATGAGTGAGTTGCACTGAAATACTTAGAATTTACTGAAAAACCCGCATTAGACGAAATGCACAGTGTAGTACATAGTATATGAGTGAGTTGCACTGAAAAACTTAGAATTTACTGAAAAACCCGCATTAGACGAAATGCACAGTGTAGTACATTGTATATGAGTGAGTTGCACTGAAAAACTTAGAATTTACTGAAAAACCCGCATTAGACGAAATGAACAGTGTAGTACATTGTATATGAGTGAGTTGCACTGAAAAACGTAGAATTTACTGAAAAACCCGCTTTAGACGAAATGCACAGTGTAGTACATTGTATATGAGTGAGTTGCACTGAAAAACTTAGAATTTACTGAAAAACCCGCATTAGATGAAAATGCACAGTGTAGTACATTGTATATGAGTGAGTTGCACTGAAAAACTTAGAATTTACTGAAAAACCCGCATTAGACGAAATGCACAGTGTAGTACATTGTATATGAGTGAGTTGCACTGAAAAAATTAGAATTTACTGAAAAACCCGCATCAGACGAAATGCACAGCGTAGTACATTGTATATGAGTGAGTTGCACTGAAAAAATTAGAATTTACTGAAAAACCCGCATTAGAGGAAATGCACAGTGTAGTACATAGTATATGAGTGAGTTGCACTGAAAAACTTAGAATTTACTGAAAAACCCGCATTAGACGAAATGCACAGTGTAGTACATAGTATATGAGTGAGTTGCACTGAAAAACTTAGAATTTACTGAAAACCCGCATTAGACGAAATGCACAGTGTAGTACATTGTATATGAGTGAGTTGCACTGAAAAATTTAGAATTTACTGAAAAACCCGCATTAGACGAAATGCACAGTGTAGTACATTGTATATGAGTGAGTTGCACTGAAAAACTTAGAATTTACTGAAAAACCCGCATTAGATGAAATGCACAGTGTAGTACATTGTATATGAGTGAGTTGCACTGAAAAACTTAGAATTTACTGAAAAACCCGCATTAGACGAAATGCACAGTGTAGTACATTGTATATGAGTGAGTTGCACTGAAAAATTTAGAATTTACTGAAAAACCCGCATTAGAAGAAATGCACAGTTTAGTACATTGTATATGAGTGAGTTGCACTGAAAAACTTAGAATTTACTGAAAAACCCGCATTAGAAGAAATGCACAGTGTAGTACATTGTATATGAGTGAGTTGCACTGAAAAACTTAGAATTTACTGAAAAACACGCATTAGAGGAAATGCACAGTGTAGTACATTGTATATGAGTGAGTTGCACTGAAAAACTTAGAATTTACTGAAAAACCCGCATTAGACGAAATGTACAGTGTAGTACATAGTATATGAGTGAGTTGCACTGAAAAACTTAGAATTTACTGAAAAACCCGCATTAGACGAAATGCACAGTGTAGTACATAGTATATGAGTGAGTTGCACTGAAAAACTTAGAATTTACTGAAAAACCCGCATTAGACGAAATGAACAGTGTAGTACATTGTATATGAGTGAGTTCCACAGAAAAACTTAGAATTTACTGAAAAACCCGCATTAGACGAAATGCACAGTGTAGTACATTGTATATGAGTGAGTTGCACTGAAAAACTTAGAATTTACTGAAAAACACGCATTAGACGAAATGCACAGTGTAGTACATTGTATATGCGTGAGTTGCACTGAAAAACTTAGAATTTACTGAAAAACCCGCATTAGACGAAATGCACAGTGTAGTACATTGTATATGACTGAGTTGCACTGAAAAACTTAGAATTTACTGAAAAACCCGCATTAGACGAAATGCACAGTGTAGTACATTGTATATGAGTGAGTTGCACTGAAAACTTAGAATTTACTGAAAAACCCGCATTAGACGAAATGCACAGTGTAGTACATTGTATATGAGTGAGTTGCACTGAAAAACTTAGAATTTACTGAAAAACCCGCATCAGACGAAATGCACAGTGTAGTACATTGTATATGAGTGAGTTGCACTGAAAAATTTAGAATTTACTGAAAAACCCGCATCAGACGAAATGCACAGTGTAGTACATTGTATATGAGTGAGTTGCACTGAAAAACTTAGAATTTACTGAAAAACCCGCATTAGACGAAATGCACAGTGTAGTACATTGTATATGAGTGAGTTGCACTGAAATACTTAGAATTTACTGAAAAACCCGCATTAGACGAAATGCACAGTGTAGTACATAGTATATGAGTGAGTTGCACTGAAAAACTTAGAATTTACTGAAAAACCCGCATTAGACGAAATGCACAGTGTAGTACATTGTATATGAGTGAGTTGCACTGAAAAACTTAGAATTTACTGAAAAACCCGCATTAGACGAAATGAACAGTGTAGTACATTGTATATGAGTGAGTTGCACTGAAAAACTTAGAATTTACTGAAAAACCCGCTTTAGACGAAATGCACAGTGTAGTACATTGTATATGAGTGAGTTGCACTGAAAAACGTAGAATTTACTGAAAAACCCGCATTAGACGAAATGCACAGTGTAGTACATTGTATATGAGTGAGTTGCACTGAAAAACTTAGAATTTACTGAAAAACCCGCATTAGACGAAATGCACAGTGTAGTACATTGTATATGAGTGAGTTGCACTGAAAAACTTAGAATTTACTGAAAAACCCGCATTAGACGAAATGCACAGTGTAGTACATTGTATATGAGTGAGTTGCACTGAAAAATTTAGAATTTACTGAAAAACCCGCATTAGACGAAATGCACAGTTTAGTACATTGTATATGAGTGAGTTGCACTGAAAAACTTAGAATTTACTGAAAAACCCGCATTAGAAGAAATGCACAGTGTAGTACATTGTATATGAGTGAGTTGCACTGAAAAACTTAGAATTTACTGAAAAACACGCATTAGAGGAAATGCACAGTGTAGTACATTGTATATGAGTGAGTTGCACTGAAAAACTTAGAATTTACTGAAAAACCCGCATTAGACGAAATGTACAGTGTAGTACATAGTATATGAGTGAGTTGCACTGAAAAACTTAGAATTTACTGAAAAACCCGCATTAGACGAAATGCACAGTGTAGTACATAGTATATGAGTGAGTTGCACTGAAAAACTTAGAATTTACTGAAAAACCCGCATTAGACGAAATGCACAGTGTAGTACATTGTATATGAGTGAGTTCCACAGAAAAACTTAGAATTTACTGAAAAACCCGCATTAGACGAAATGCACAGTGTAGTACATTGTATATGAGTGAGTTGCACTGAAAAACTTAGAATTTACTGAAAAACACGCATTAGACGAAATGCACAGTGTAGTACATTGTATATGCGTGAGTTGCACTGAAAAACTTAGAATTTACTGAAAAACCCGCATTAGACGAAATGCACAGTGTAGTACATTGTATATGACTGAGTTGCACTGAAAAACTTAGAATTTACTGAAAAACCCGCATTAGACGAAATGCACAGTGTAGTACATTGTATATGAGTGAGTTGCACTGAAAACTTAGAATTTACTGAAAAACCCGCATTAGACGAAATGCACAGTGTAGTACATTGTATATGAGTGAGTTGCACTGAAAAACTTAGAATTTACTGAAAAACCCGCATCAGACGAAATGCACAGTGTAGTACATTGTATATGAGTGAGTTGCACTGAAAAATTTAGAATTTACTGAAAAACCCGCATTAGACGAAATGCACAGTGTAGTACATTGTATATGAGTGAGTTGCACTGAAAAACTTAGAATTTACTGAAAAACCCGCATTAGACGAAATGCACAGTGTAGTACATTGTATATGAGTGAGTTGCACTGAAATACTTAGAATTTACTGAAAAACCCGCATTAGACGAAATGCACAGTGTAGTACATAGTATATGAGTGAGTTGCACTGAAAAACTTAGAATTTACTGAAAAACCCGCATTAGACGAAATGCACAGTGTAGTACATTGTATATGAGTGAGTTGCACTGAAAAACTTAGAATTTACTGAAAAACCCGCATTAGACGAAATGAACAGTGTAGTACATTGTATATGAGTGAGTTGCACTGAAAAACGTAGAATTTACTGAAAAACCCGCTTTAGACGAAATGCACAGTGTAGTACATTGTATATGAGTGAGTTGTATTGAAAAAATTAGAATTTACTGAAAAACCCGCATTAGACGAAATGCATAGTGTAGTACATTGTATATGAGTGAGTTGCACTGAAAAACTTAGAATTTACTGAAAAACCCGCATTAGACGAAATGCACAGTGTAGTACATAGTATATGAGTGAGTTGCACTGAAAAACTTAGAATTTACTGAAAAACCCGCATTAGACGAAATGCACAGTGTAGTACATTGTATATGAGTGAGTTGCACTGAAAAATTTAGAATTTACTGAAAAACCCGCATTAGACGAAATGCACAGTGTAGTACATTGTATATGAGTGAGTTGCACTGAAAAACTTAGAATTTACTGAAAAACCCGCATTAGACGAAATGCACAGTGTAGTACATTGTATATGAGTGAGTTGCACTGAAAAACTTAGAATTTACTGAAAAAACCCGCATTAGACGAAATGCACAGTGTAGTACATTGTATATGAGTGAGTTGCACTGAAAAATTTAGAATTTACTGAAAAACCCGCATTAGATGAAATGCACAGTTTAGTACATTGTATATGAGTGAGTTGCACTGAAAAACTTAGAATTTACTGAAAAACCCGCATTAGAAGAAATGCACAGTGTAGTACATTGTATATGAGTGAGTTGCACTGAAAAACTTAGAATTTACTGAAAAACACGCATTTGAGGAAATGCACAGTGTAGTACATTGTATATGAGTGAGTTGCACTGAAAAACTTAGAATTTACTGAAAAACC
The DNA here is from genome assembly GCF_978045245.1 of Mus caroli. NCBI lineage: Eukaryota > Metazoa > Chordata > Mammalia > Rodentia > Muridae > Mus > Mus caroli. The sequence continues at coordinate 102,669 of NW_028227621.1, forward strand.
CGCATTAGACGAAATGTACAGTGTAGTACATAGTATATGAGTGAGTTGCACTGAAAAACTTAGAATTTACTGAAAAACCCGCATTAGACGAAATGCACAGTGTAGTACATAGTATATGAGTGAGTTGCACTGAAAAACTTAGAATTTACTGAAAAGCCCGCATTAGACGAAATGCACAGTGTAGTACATTGTATATGAGTGAGTTGCACAGAAAAACTTAGAATTTACTGAAAAACCCGCATTAGACGAAATGCACAGTGTAGTACATTGTATATGAGTGAGTTGCACTGAAAAACTTAGAATTTACTGAAAAACACGCATTAGACGAAATGCACAGTGTAGTACATTGTATATGAGTGAGTTGCACTGAAAAACTTAGAATTTACTGAAAAACAGGCATTAGACGAAATGAACAGTGTAGTACATTGTATATGAGTGAGTTGCACTGAAAAACTTAGAATTTACTGAAAAACCCGCATTAGACGAAATGCACAGTGTAGTACATTGTATATGCGTGAGTTGCACTGAAAAACTTAGAATTTACTGAAAAACCCGCATCAGACGAAATGCACAGTGTAGTACATTGTATATGAGTGAGTTGCACTGAAAAAATTAGAATTTACTGAAAAACCCGCATTAGACGAAATACACAGTGTAGTACATAGTATATGAGTGAGTTGCACTGAAAAACTTAGAATTTACTTAAAAACCCGCATTAGACGAAATACACAGTGTAGTACATAGTATATGAGTGAGTTGCACTGAAAAACTTAGAATTTACTGAAAAACCCGCATTAGACGAAATGCACAGTGTAGTACATTGTATATGAGTGAGTTGCACTGAAAAACTTAGAATTTACTGAAAAACCCGCATTAGATGAAATGCACAGTGTAGTACATTGTATATGAGTGAGTTGCACTGAAAAACTTAGAATTTACTGAAAAAACCCGCATTAGACGAAATGCACAGTGTAGTACATTGTATATGAGTGAGTTGCACTGAAAAATTTAGAATTTACTGAAAAACCCGCATTAGATGAAATGCACAGTTTAGTACATTGTATATGAGTGAGTTGCACTGAAAAACTTAGAATTTACTGAAAAACCCGCATTAGAAGAAATGCACAGTGTAGTACATTGTATATGAGTGAGTTGCACTGAAAAACTTAGAATTTACTGAAAAACACGCATTAGAGGAAATGCACAGTGTAGTACATTGTATATGAGTGAGTTGCACTGAAAAACTTAGAATTTACTGAAAAACCCGCATTAGACGAAATGTACAGTGTAGTACATAGTATATGAGTGAGTTGCACTGAAAAACTTAGAATTTACTGAAAAACCCGCATTAGACGAAATGCACAGTGTAGTACATAGTATATGAGTGAGTTGCACTGAAAAACTTAGAATTTACTGAAAAACCCGCATTAGACGAAATGCACAGTGTAGTACATTGTATATGAGTGAGTTCCACAGAAAAACTTAGAATTTACTGAAAAACCCGCATTAGACGAAATGCACAGTGTAGTACATTGTATATGAGTGAGTTGCACTGAAAAACTTAGAATTTACTGAAAAACACGCATTAGACGAAATGCACAGTGTAGTACATTGTATATGCGTGAGTTGCACTGAAAAACTTAGAATTTACTGAAAAACCCGCATTAGACGAAATGCACAGTGTAGTACATTGTATATGAGTGAGTTGCACTGAAAAACTTAGAATTTACTGAAAAACCCGCATTAGACGAAATGCACAGTGTAGTACATTGTATATGAGTGAGTTGCACTGAAAACTTAGAATTTACTGAAAAACCCGCATTAGACGAAATGCACAGTGTAGTACATTGTATATGAGTGAGTTGCACTGAAAAACTTAGAATTTACTGAAAAACCCGCATCAGACGAAATGCACAGTGTAGTACATTGTATATGAGTGAGTTGCACTGAAAAATTTAGAATTTACTGAAAAACCCGCATCAGACGAAATGCACAGTGTAGTACATTGTATATGAGTGAGTTGCACTGAAAAACTTAGAATTTACTGAAAAACCCGCATTAGACGAAATGCACAGTGTAGTACATTGTATATGAGTGAGTTGCACTGAAATACTTAGAATTTACTGAAAACCCGCATTAGACGAAATGCACAGTGTAGTACATTGTATATGAGTGAGTTGCACTGAAAAACTTAGAATTTACTGAAAACCCGCATTAGACGAAATGCACAGTGTAGTACATTGTATATGAGTGAGTTGCACTGAAAAACTTAGAATTTACTGAAAAACCCGCTTTAGACGAAATGAACAGTGTAGTACATTGTATATGAGTGAGTTGCACTGAAAAACGTAGAATTTACTGAAAAACCCGCTTTAGACGAAATGCACAGTGTAGTACATTGTATATGAGTGAGTTGTATTGAAAAAATTAGAATTTACTGAAAAACCCGCATTAGACGAAATGCACAGTGTAGTACATTGTATATGAGTGAGTTGCACTGAAAAAATTAGAATTTACTGAAAAACCCGCATTAGACGAAATGCACAGTGTAGTACATTGTATATGAGTGAGTTGCACTGAAAAAATTAGAATTTACTGAAAAAACCCGCATTAGACGAAATGCATAGTGTAGTACATAGTATATGAGTGAGTGCACTGAAAAACTTAGAATTTACTGAAAAACCCGCATTAGACGAAATGCACAGTGTAGTACATAGTATATGAGTGAGTTGCACTGAAAAACTTAGAATTTACTGAAAAACCCGCATTAGACGAAATGCACAGTGTAGTACATTGTATATGAGTGAGTTGCACTGAAAAATTTAGAATTTACTGAAAAACCCGCATTAGACGAAATGCACAGTGTAGTACATTGTATATGAGTGAGTTGCACTGAAAAAACTTAGAATTTACTGAAAAAACCCGCATTAGACGAAAATGCACAG